>NW_020356383.1:0-41605 GCF_002211085.1 Panicum hallii
GTACTTGAGCCGGTGTAATTCAGGTTGGTTCTGCCACAGCTGGTATCAGAGCTAACAAGGTACACTGGAGATATAAAGTGCCTTAAAAATACTTTCGGTATAAAAATTTGACCAACAAAGTATTTTGCAAAAGATACGTTGGATTCGTTAAGGTTGTGCTTAGTACGTAAAGCCCTAGGGTAATATTATTAAGGGATTAGAGGTGGCTGTACTATATATATAAATCTAACCTCCAGCATTACTTTTCTATTGAAACCTAAATTTATGCACAACCCAACCTTACTTTCTGTAACGACATCTTCGATCGTGAGGTAAGAAGGTAAGGATCCTCAGCCAACTGAGGAGCTTGGCCTTCCCGTCGGTGATGCGAACCGAACGCTGTATCTCAAGCAGTGGCTTACTTGAGATGCTGCCAATGTACCAACTTTGGTTGACTACATTGGGAGTATGGTTCGGCGCAGGGTATGGCGATCGCTGTTCATACCCCCGCATTTTGCGGTACCCCCCGTGAATACGTTGTTTTGGCGACGTATGTTAACGTTGTCTGTACGGCGGTAATTGTACAGATGCTATTTCTATAGTGAGCAGTAATGAATGGGACGCTTTCATGACATGCTGGCCTGAAAGGTTCATTGAATATATATATGCATTGTGGTTTTCTGCAGGTACACTAACCACGATTACGAAACTAGGACGGATAGGGCTTATCGACTAGTTATTAAGGAGAGACGTAAGTATTATGCCACTGAGATTAACCATGTAAGACCAAGATTACTTGGCAGTTATTTTTGGTTGTGAGATCGCGTAGTGCGTGCATGCATAATCCACTAATCAACTAGAATGAATGCTTAATTTTGTTGCTTTAAGAAATAAGTAACCTGTTGGTATTTCTTAGTTGGGGAAAATAGCAATCTTTAGCTAAGTCCCTTAAGTATCCATCTGATTTCCAGCCTTTGCTGTTATCAGAATCATCTATCTTAATCCATTTACCTTGTAAGCTTTCCGCAGGGTAAATATATCTTACCATTTGCATTGTTGTCGCAGATGGCTGCTCCTTCCAATGCCTTTTGGGATCATGAAGGGCACTTCCACGCCAATGCTTTACATTGGGAAGGGTTTCCTCGTCTCTTGTGGGAATCCCTAAGTCTGTTCCACTATACAGAGCCTCCTCAATACGATGGGGTAGAATATCGTGAGGAAGGAGTTTCTCGGTGCAGGGTTAAGATGACAATTCCTCAACACCCTTTCTGCTCCTCATGGCATCCCATAGAAGTGGAAGTGGTTGGATATCGTCTGGTTGATACCCTTGAAACTGCTGCCTTAGAAGCCATCAAACTTTTCTGCACTCAGCATCCGATGGAAGTTGCTGCATATCCTATTGGGTTATTTCTACCATTGACCCTGATAATTCGGAATGGAATTTTCGGACAGAGCATCTTGGTCATATGCTAGGAGATCTGGCTGAAGAAACCGTCCGTATCCTTACCAGGTTCATGGATGTGCAACATCACTACCAGATTCTACTGCGTCACGGTGTGAATCAGATAACTGGTGTGGCTCAAAGCCACTATCGGAATGCTGACCGCCAAGTGACCCAAATAGTGGAATTACAAGCTTTAGTGACTCAGAAAGATGAGATCATTGCAGCAAGGGATGAGACAATCCTCCATCGTGAAGATCAGATCAATGAGAGTGATCATATTATCACTCAACGTGACACTGTTATTGAGTTCCTACAGGCACAAATTCATGATCTGATACTTGCAGCTGATGATGCTCAGGCTCACATTGAGGAATTGCAGCAGCAACCGATACTTCACGCTATACCCATAATGCCTGAAGAAGAAGAAGATCCAGAAGAGATTGAGGGTGTTTCAGAGATTGACCCTGAGCATGGGGACCCAGTTCTTAGTCCCTATCACTCTCCCTCTGGTAGTCAGTCGTCGATAGGCAATTTCGATGATTTTTAGTTTAGCAGATCGTCGATCACTAGGTGTAACCTAGGGGAGTGTAATAACTTAAGTAGTAAGAGACTTATTTAGACCCCGTGCCATTTGTTGTAATTTAGATGGCTACGTAGTGAACTTTCGGATGTGCGATGTGAACAATCATCAGAATAAGTTTGTAATATAAGTTTCCTGTTTATCATCCTGTTCATTATCCTTATGATTCTGAAATGAGATGATGAATGCAGTATGAGCATTGTTTATCTAAGTCATGCATCTTCTGAAATTGGGAGTAAAGTTATATGGTTAATGATGGACATCTCCTTTATTTCAGATGGTTGGAGCCACGCGCGGAACCCCGGAAGGTTTCCGGGCGGATCAGGCCAGCGGTTCTCAAGAACCGCCACCACCTCCTCCCAACCTTGCCGAAGTTATGGCTCGGCAAACGGAGTTGCTTAACTTGCTGGTTCAAGCACAGCAGAACCAGCAGCATCAACAATTCCGAGGAGGCCGTGATGATCGCAATCCTCCTGTGGCTAGTTACCAAGATTTTCTCAGTACACAGCCTCCTTTCTTCAGTAAAGCTGAAGAGCCCTTGGATGCCGATGCTTGGCTCCATATTATTGAATCAAAGTTCGCTCTATTGACAGTACCTTGTGCGGATGCCAGCAAAGCTTCCTTTGCCGCACAGCAACTCCGAGGTGCTGCTCGGATTTGGTGGGATAATTTCTACGCCATGCAACCTGCAGGGCATGTTATCACCTGGGATGAATTTCGGGCAGCCTTTAGAGCACATTATATTCCGGAGGGATTGCTGGAGCGAAAATTGAATGAATTCCTAGCCCTTACCCAAGGCACCAGTACAGTCCTACAATACGCACAGAATTTCAATCATCTGTGCCAGTATGCAGGATATCATGCGGATAACGATGCCAAGAAACAAGATCGTTTTCGTCGAGGCCTTAATACCAAGCTCAAGGAACGCCTGAATCTTGTGAGGGCTAATACTTTCAGCGAGCTGGTTAATATGGCTTTAACTCAAGAAGATTGTATCTTAGCACATCATGCTGAGAAGAAAAGGAAGACTCCTACTGGACCCTCGAGTGCTCAATCACCGAGGTATCAGGTTGTTCCCAATACACCGTTTAGAGCACCGCCGCGGAATGCCCTAACAGGCAGATTGGTTTTCAGGCCGCCCCAATAGCAGGGAAGGTATAGACCTCCCGTTCCTCCGCAACAAGCTCAACCATCTGGCCCACGGCAAATGTTCAACAAGTACACAGAGAGGCAGCAACTATCGCTGTTTCAATTGCGGAAGCGCGGATCATTTCATCCGGGATTGTCCGCGGCCCAAGAAACCTAATCCAGGGCAAAGCTCTACTCAGGGTAACCAGAACAAGGGCAAGAAGCCGGTGATGCAAGTCCGGCAAGGACGAATTAACTTCACCACTCTGGCAGAACTTCCAGATGGAGCTCCTGTCATGTCGGGTACATTTTCTATTCACCATAAACCAGTTGTTACTTTATTTGATTCCGGAGCAACACATAGCTTTATTAGTAACAACTGTGGTACTCGGATAGGACTTGATCCTTGTTTCACTCAAGGGGCATATATGATCTCTACCCCTGGAGGAAAAATAACTTCCAACCAAATGAGTAGAAATGTGCCACTTCAGTTAGGTAGTAAAGAGATCAAAACTGATTTGGTTTTACTCAGTTTAAAGGGTATTGATGTTATACTTGGGACCGACTGGATGACTAAACATCAAGTACGGCTAGATATTTCCTCCCGAGTTGTTGAAATTGATTCACCATACTATGGGATCACCACCCTTTATCTGCCGCAGCCAGAATGTCTGCATCCTTGCACTTATACCATCACAAATATCCAAGTCAAGGATATCCCTATAGTATGTGAATACCCCGATGTCTTTCCAGATGACTTGCCTGGAATGCCACCAGATAGAGACATCGAGTTTATCATTGAACTTCAACCGGGCACTGCTCCTATTTCGAAGAGGCCGTATCGCATGCCTCCAAATGAATTAGCCGAACTAAAAATCCAGCTCCAGGATCTTCTTGATCAGGGATATATACGTCCAAGTGCCTCACCTTGGGGTTGTTCTGCTCTCTTATTCAAGAAGAAAGACGATAGCCTAAGGCTATGTGTCGATTACCGTCCACTCAATGCGGTTACCATTAAAAATAAGTACCCTCTTCCTCGCATTGACATTTTGTTTGATCAGCTAGCCGGGGCTAAGGTCTTCTCTAAGATTGACTTATGCTCTGGTTATCATCAGATCAAGATTAGGCCTTGTGATATTCCAAAAACAGCCTTCTCGACCAGATATGGACTTTACGAATATCTGGTAATGTCATTTGGGCTTACTAATGCACCGGCATGTTTCATGTATCTCATGAATTCAGTATTCATGCCGGAACTCGACAAATTCGTCGTGGTCTTCATTGATGACATTCTAATATACTCCAAAACCAAAGAAGACCATGCTAATCATTTACGTGTCGTTCTTCAACGACTACGTGATCATCGCCTTTATGCCAAATTCTCGAAGTGTGAATTCTGGCTGGATAGTGTGAAATTTTTAGGGCATACTATTTCCAGTGAAGGCATATCGGTTGATCCAACCAAAGTCCAGGAGGTTATGGACTGGAACCCTCCCACTTCAGTCCATCAAATTCGAAGTTTTCTTGGATTGGCGGGATATTATCGCCGATTCATTCCAGACTTCTCCAAGATAGCTAAACCAATGACTGAGTTGCTTAAGAAAGAAGTTAAGTTCCGCTGGGATGATAAGTGTGATGAACATACCTTGAGAAAGCTTCTCACAACTGCTCCAGTGTTAGCTCAGCCAGACAACACTCAGCCTTTTGATGTCTATTGTGATGCTTCTGGAATTGGCCTTGGTTGTGTTCTTATGCAAAACAACCGGGTCATTGCTTATGCATCTCGAGCACTTCGGACTCATGAGCAAAATTATCCAACACATGATCTTGAATTGGCAGCAGTTATCCATGCTCTCAAGATCTGGAGACATCATCTTATGGGTGCTAAGTATAATATTTACACTGACCATAAGAGCCTCAAGTATATCTTCACTCAAGCTGACTTAAATATGAGGCAAAGGCGTTGGTTGGAATTGATTAAAGATTATGACCTTGAGGTACACTATCATCCGGGCAAAGCTCATGTGGTTGCGGATGCACTTAGCCGCAAGTCACATTGTCACTGCTTATCCGTATCCACCTTTAGTGACACTCTCTGCCATCAGATGAGAAAACTCAATTTAGAGATCATTCCTCAAGGTAATCTGAATCTGCTATCTATTGAGTTTACTCTTAAAGATAGAATCATCATGTCGCAACTACATGATGAGGGTATCAAAATCATCAAATCAAAGCTATCTCAGGGAGAAACCAAATATAAGTGTTTTCACACTGATCATCAAGGAGTTCTATGGTTCAACAATCGCATTGTTGTACCTAAAGATCATCCACTTCGTAAGCAAATCCTTGATGAAGCACATTTGTCCAAATTCTCTATTCATCCTGATAGCACCAAGATGTATCAAGACCTACGACAACATTCTTGGTGGACCAGAATGAGAAGAGAAATTGCCAAATATGTATCTGAGTGTGACACTTGCCAGAGAGTCAAGGCTAGCCACTTAAAAGCTTCGGGTACACTTCAGCCATTACCCATTCCGTCATGGAAATGGGAAGACATTAGCATGGATTTGATTGTCGGTCTTCCCAACACATCTCAAAAGCATGACTCCATATGGGTAATCATTGATAGACTCACAAAAACCGCTCATTTTCTTCCTGTGCATACCACTTACTCTGCTAAAAGGTATGCCGAAGTCTATCTGGAACAAATTGTTCGATTACATGGGGTTCCAAAAACCATCATCTCTGATCGAGGACCCCAATTCATTGCACGATTTTGGGAGCAATTACAATCAGCTCTAGGGACCAAATTGATTCGAAGCTCTACGTATCATCCCCAGACTGATGGGCAGACTGAGCGAGTTAACCAAATCCTTGAAGACATGCTCCGAGCTTGTATTATTCATTATGGTACAAGTTGGGACAAGTGCCTTGCTCTAGCTGAATTTGCTTACAACAACAGTTATCAAGCTAGTCTTCAGATGGCTCCTTTTGAAGCGTTATATGGTCGCAGATGTCGAACTCCTTTGAGTTGGTCAGAGACCGGTGAACGCAAAATCTTCGGACCAGACTTAGTTGTTGAAGCCGAAGATAAGGTTAAGATTATCCAATCTAATCTTAAAACCGCTCAGTCCAGACAGAAGAGCTATGCAGATAAGAGGAGGAAACCTCTACAATTTCAAATAGGAGATTTTGTCTATCTCCGAGTATCTCCTACCAAAGGTGTCCAACGTTTTGGCATAAAAGGGAAATTAGCACCCCGGTATGTTGGACCCTTTGAAATACTTAGTGTTTGTGGCCCAGTGGCTTACAAACTTCATCTTCCATCTCAATGGGCGGCTATTCACGATGTCTTCCATGTCTCTCAACTTAAGAAGTGTGTCAAAATACCCACGGAAATCGTTGAGACATGTGCCATTGAGATTGAACCCGATTTATCGTACATCGAACAACCTCTTCGAATCCTGGATACCAAGGAACGACTCACCAGAAGAAGAGCCGTTAAGATGTACAAAATCTTATGGGATCATCACACTGAGGAAGAAGCGACTTGGGAAACAGAGTCTTATCTCCAACGGAATTTTCCAGACTTCCTTCAAGCCAATCCTCAAATCTAATCATTCACTTCTGCTCAGCTTCGGAATCTCGGGACGAGATTCTTTTTAAGGGGGGAAGGCTGTAACATTCCTGTAATTAGAAGTATAGACACTAGGTATTAGTGTGTTGTATTAGGGTTGTACTGAGAACTAGGGGTATATTTGTAAATTATGAATATTATAAGTTCTTATATGCAATTGTGGAAAAATGCTCTTAAATGTCAAGATCAAATATTTGTAGTGAAGAAAAGTACAAATAGTAAGTCAAAACCTAAAAGAAATAAACTTTGTATGAAACCAAGGGTCTATGTGTAATTAGCACAAATATAAGGGTTACATTTGAAATGGTTGGAATATAAAAGTCAAATTCAAATTTACTTAAGGGTTAAGGTGTAAAAATACAAGTAATCATGACAGGTCAGAAAATTTGTAAACATGCCCAAAATTTGATCAAAATTAGGTGGGCAAAGATAAATTTAACTTAAATTCCATCTTGTTTCAAAATATAATCCAAATAGCTATAGACTTTGAGTTTCTGAACCTAAGCCCTAAAGCAATATTGTAGAGTTTGAAAAACTCTACAACTTTCATGTTGAACACTTTTTCATTTGACCTTTGTAGCAGTGAGAAGTTTTAGTTTACAGAGAGGCCCCTGAAGTTTTTAGGAATTGCAAACTAGTCCCCCTGACACCTCCCTGCTTCGTCTTCCTATGGCACGCCGCTTCCCCCTCTGCTCTCTGCTCCTGCCACCGCCGCTCACCGCCGGCGCAGGCCCTCGAGCTCCACCTCCAGCTGCTACACCTGTCCACGCGTCATCTCCCCTCAATCCCGACCTCTTTCCTCTCCCCTGGTGGTCTTGCGCACGCGCGCCACGATGCCCCGAGCCATCTCCGGCCGCCACCTCCTTGTCGCCGTGGAAAGCCCACTGCCGCGCCTTAATTCCCTCCCTCTCGCGCGCAGCAGCACCACTTCAACACTTACACGCTGTTCTGCTACTCCCAGCACCCAATTCCGAGCATCTGAGCCACATTTTCCCCCGCCGCCGTCCTCTTCCGCTCCGGCCGCGCACGGCCGCCCGTGGGCAACCCACACCGGACCCCCTCCGCCTCAATCAACACTTGCACAAGCTTCCCCGTTGTTTGCTCGTGCTCAACGACCAACTGTTGTCATCCAATTCCCACTGGAACCTCGTCTCTGACGAAGCGCCGCCGCCGCCACCTTCGGCCTCACCGTGGGCAGCTCGCTCTGAGCCTCTCCACGCCACCACGATACCCTAGCCAGCACCACATCATCCCTGTGAAGCTCCCCGACCCATCCAGTGACTCTCTAGTCCACCACTGCGCCTCCCCGACGCTCGCCGGCGTTCTTCTTCGTCGCCGCCGCCTCTGTCTCCGTCGGTCACCTCTGATCCAGTGTATTTTCGTTCAATTGGTTGCACGTACACGTTCCCCGTGTCTCACTGAAGCTCGTGCGTAGGCTTGCTGCCGATGTTCACCGCCGGAGCACTGCCGTCGACGGTGACCCCTCCGCCGCCGCCTCGGGTCCTCGTCGAGCTCTTCTATTCCGGCCCTTCCAGTCCTCGACAAGTAGTGCAACAAGACCACAGTAAGCCCCTGAGTCCTCTCCTGCCCTTGGACCTCGCCGCCGGTGACCACCGTCGCCGGAACACGGCCGCTCCCACCTCGCCCTGCTCTGGTTCACGGCCAAGGACCTCGGGTTAGAAGGAATAGAAACCCAGGGGGTTATGTGCATAGCCTTAGACTCAGAGAAATAGTAACCAAGGACCCCCTTGTGTAAATATTGCTGTCAACTTAGAAATGCTATAGCTATTCGAGGAAAAATCATAAAATTGCAAAATAAATTTTGTTGGAATCCTTAGATAAAGATCTACAACTTTACTTAAAGGGTCAACTTCAGTTTCTGAATGTTTGATAATCAAATTTAATTGTTAAGTTTAATTACTTGTATCCTTAAGAAATGCATAGTAATTTATAGAAAAATGATAAATTAGTGAAACCAGTTGGGTTAATTTTATTTTTACATGTAGAATTAAAAAAAATAATTATCCTAGTATTCTAGTATTATTTCCTTAATGTACAAGTTTTATTAAAAATAATGTGTAGATTCCTTTGTATAATCAATAATTACACCTTTAAATGTTCAAAAATCATGAAAAATATATTAGGGTTCTGTTCTGTAATATTATAGCATGTTATTAAGTTTCCAACCAAGGATTAGGTGTTAAATAAATTGGATATAATATAATTGATCTATAATGTAAGAGTAACCTAAGTTCCATGTGAATAATTAATATAACAAATAACTATAGTTATTTAAAATAAGTATTAGGAACCACCCCACTTTGTTGCTCCATGCTATTAGTTAGAAAATTAAATGTAATCAACCCCGTTGTCTAATGGGTTTAGATAAAATAACTAATACTCGATAAATGACTGCCCAGTGCAGTGTAGTTAGATCATTGTCGTAATGTAATGTTCTTTATATTGGATTGCAACTTTATCGTGAATTAAAATAAAAGTGTATGCACCCATTAAACTTCATCTTGCATATCATGTAGACTCGACCACTCTCGCTGACGGGGATTATCAGCTGATTCCAGAACAAGAAGAAGTTTATTCTGAAGACCCCGGGAACTTTGTCGTGGATTTCTCTGAAGCCCCGAACCAAGGTTCGGAAGAAAATAATTTGACTAACCCCAACCCCACCAGCGAAGGCAAGCCCCGGACATAACCTACTATTTTTATTATACTGCACTCTATATTTATTTATGTATTCTATGCATTAAGTTTATAGGAATTGTTTGAAACCCTAGATGCATGAATCCTAGGAACCAATGTATTGAATAATAGTACTTGAGTCCGAGTAGTTGCTATGCTAATAGGACCGGTAGAAGTCGAGTGATTTCCTGTCACTCGCGCAATATAGGAATTGTGATGTTTACTTTCATGCTATCACTATAAGGATGATGGACGGGAGTTTTATTCGGTATCATGGTTGAGATGATACCCCGTCTGTGTTGTTGAACTGGATAAGGCCGCAGTATGTGGTAGCGGTGGTTAAGCGTTTGAAAGTACTAGCCACATGCCGTGAAATATGGTAAGCGGTAAGCCTAGTAACCAATCGGCCCGAGGAGTGGACATACCCGCCACCACATGTATTTGCTTCTTTTGGTTACTTCGTTCGACGTGTAGGCATACGTGTTTCTGGGCAACCAGGAGTACGGGTTTTGTAGTCGCGCTACAAACGTACGTCCTGCACTTTGGAAGTGCGTATGACCTGCAGTCGCTTGTGGTGGCCCTGATCCACGAGTCGGAATGAAAGGCAAACGGTTGCTTAGGAACGACCCTTTGGTGTTCCAAGCGTGTGTGTTAGGTTTACCCTTGCAAGGTTTTGAATCTCGATTCAGGAATCGTCCGCCTCTCACGATGATTGAGACTGCTTACCCCCTTTACCACATAGAGTAACAAGAGCAACTTGTGATTACCAAAGATGATGTTTGATTAAAGATTCTACCATGTTTGACTAGTTATAGATGCTTACCTAGAATGGTTAATCCACTAGAACCTGAAAGCTAAAAGTTGAAAATAAGGATCTACTCTTTGTTGCTTTTCAGCTGAAAACTCTACCAAAAGCTAAAAGCCTTCATGAGTCTAGTTATGGGCTAAGGTATACCCAATTCCGGGTAAGTCTTGCTGAGTATTAGTATACTCAGCCTTGCTTTTTGTTGATTTAATCCAGGTAATCTCCCTGATGAGCCAGCTTTCATTACGCCATAGCCCTACCCCTTGCCTGATGGTTGGTCCGTGGAGTGGGATCCGTCCCCGGCCAACACCGATTCCGCCGAGTGATATTATGCCAGGGCTAGCATAATATCTGTAATAACGACGTGTACAATGTTTACGTTTTAAAATTCCACTGCCTGACTTATAACTTAAACCTGTTCTGTAATAATCTCCCCTCAGTGGGAGCTACTGATACTTTGTAAAATTTTTGTATTATATCTGCCTGTGGTGTAAAATGTAATGGCATTTATATCTCTGGACTCACCATCGTGTGAGGTACCTTGTTGGATCCTGCGTTCGGTGGTTTATCGGGACGTTACCCGATAGGCCAATAGGATTATACCGTTTGAAGCACGAGGTAGCCCTCCAGAGAGGACTCGCGTACTTGAGCCGGTGTAATTCAGGTTGGTTCTGCCACAGACTTGATCAATGCGCGGTAGCCCGAAGTGATCCTTTGGGAAATGCTTGTTGAGATCGGTGTAATCAACGCACATTCTCCATTCATTATTCTTTTTCCTTACAAGGACAGGATTAGCTACCCACTCTGGATGAATCACTTCTTTAATGAAGCCAGCCGCAAGGAGTTTAGCTATTTCCCGTTTAATTGCTTCACGCTTATCGTGAGCAAATCTTCGAAGGCGTTGCTTTTTGGGCACAGCCTGTGGGTGTACATTCAGACTATGCTCGATCAGTTCCCTGGGCACCCCTGGCATATCCGCTGGTTTGCACGCGAATATATCTCGGTTAGCCCGGAGGAAACTGATGAGCGCGAGTTCCTATTTCTCATCTAAGCCCGCGCCGAATACGGCGGTCTTGGATGAGTCATCCTCCCAGAGCTGGATCGACTTGAGGGCCACGTCGCCAGTCGACTGGAGCTTGGTCCCCTTGGTCATCGTCTTCGGGTTCTTTGTCCACTGGCTTCTTGTTCTTCTTGCCGCCGCCGGGGTTGCTAAATGTCCTCCGGAGGTGGTAGCAATCAATTGCCGCATGATTGGCACCTGGATGCCATGGGCATTTCTTCTGCAGGAGCTTCTCGAACTCTTTCTGCGTTGTTGTCTTCTTGCCTCGCGAGGGACGATCCATAGCCGCGATGAGATCATCTAGCTTGCGATTTCGGGATGGACCCGAATAGTCCCGCTGGCTCTTGCCTTTGCGGTTGTCATTTGGACGGCTCAGGTTGCTATCATTATACCTCGGGAAACGCTCCCGCATCTTCTCTTCCTGCTCGGACCAGTCGTGCATCATGTCACGAAGCCCCGCAATAGTTTTTGGTCTGTTCCGCCCGAAGTCTCTGTAGATGCCTAGGTCGGTGATGCCATTGTAGAAGCAGTCGATAATATCTTCCTCCGAGATATTGGCAATGGTAGCACGGACATTGAAGAAACGACGTGTATAGGACTGTAGGAGCTTGTTACGTTCCTGTTTACATTGAGCAAGATCGTGATGAGTACCTGTGCGAGTGATCACCCCCTGGAAGTTGTCGATGAAGACCTTCTTGAGCCGCTCCCAGGAGTTGGTCGAGTTGTTACTGAGGCTCTCCAACCATGTGAGCGGCGCAGGGTCCAAAGCCATCAGGAAATAGACGACCTTGGTGATGTTGGAGCCCCCTGCGACTTCAATAGCGGTGGAGTAGCAATATAGCTATTGCTGAGGAGCTTGCTTGCCATCATACTTAATGATACCGATCGGCTTGAAGCCCTCAGGGTACTTGTAATTGCTAAACCGTGCGGAGAAAGCTGGAAAATGGTCGCTACAGTCAGTTCCCTCTGTCTCAACTGCTTCACACTCTTTGCGCCTGGAATCGATTACGGACCGCGCATCGTGTCCTTCATTGATTCGCTGGCGCAGGTCTTTTGGAGGAGGCCGATGATTAGCCTATCGCGGGTTACCCCTGGAGGTGGCTGCTGCCTACCGCCAGGGGCCTGACTCCCACGAGCGTTGTTATTGTTGCTACGCTGAGGTCAAGGACAGCCGCCTGCCGTTTGACTGTGAGCCTGGCTTCGGCTTTCACCCACGCGCTCCTCCCTGACGATAGATGCCGGGTTTTGTTGATCAAGCTGAATCCAAGCCCTCTGTGCGTAACGAAGTGCTTGACGCACATTTAGATCGTTACTGCGCTCGAGTATAGCCGTGACCCTGGCGATATTGGCCACCGGAGTCCTGAAGCCCCGCTCACTTACGGCAGCGAATTTAGCATCAAGCTCGCGATGCATAGATCGCATGCGCTCATTGACCCTCCTTTGGTGGGCTGCGCGAGCTCTGTTCCTGGTCCTCCGTGCCTCACGATTGGTGTCGTTTTCATCGCCGGCGTTGGCTGTGGCCTCATCTTCAGATACCGCATCAAATTCGACATTGGAAAAGTCACCATCATCCTCGCCTTCTTCTACCATCAGCACCTGGCGTGACATGAGCTCATCAGAGCTCGCGTCGACTAGCTCGGTCGACTCCTCTGCCATGGTGGCTAATGGCCTGCCCTCCTGAAAAGGCAAGGGCTCGAGGTGTGCCACAAGTCTGTCTTCGGCTTCGAGTAGATCAGAAAGTTTCATGCCCTTCCAATGCAAGAAATGCCCCTCCGGAGTGGAGGTGATCATCAGACTGTTGGCACCAAAACAACCCGAACCCCCCGACGTGCGGTGGCTTCGGGCTTTCCGAGTTGGAGTAGAGTGTCCAAGTGCTCCTCCAATATGGAGAGGGACTCGGAGATGTCAGCCTCCTAGAGATCAGTGGCAAAATTGCGTAGACCGAGTCATGATCGGCTACGTGAGTCCTCAGATTGGAACGAGTCCAACCTAAGGAAGGTTGTTGCAGCGCTGGATGAAGTCGCGCCGGAAGCAGACTCCTCCTCGGTCCTCGTAGCGGATCCATGGATTGACAAGTCATCGAGATCATCAACGAACTTGTCGAGGTCGCTATGAGAACCCGCCGCGGGAGTTTTCGGCTTCATGTCGATGAGGAATCGATGGAAACTGCCCGAACCATCTACGACGCAGACCCACGTGCCAAAAACAAATGTCGTGCCCTGAGAGGGTACTAACCTGGTGAACTGGAAAGACGCCACCGAGTTCGCCGATGGATCTTCGACGCGCTCCCCTACCTTGCACGCCAGCTGTCGGTGTTTTACAAGCTGCCCACCGAGGGGTATATCCAAGGTGGTAAGTTTAGGTGAGGAGACGCCGAGATCAAGAACTCGAAGGTGCAAGGAACACAAAACTTTAGACAGGTTTGGGCCGCGAGGTGCGTAATACCCTACGTCCTATATGGTGGTTTGTATTGCCTTGGGTGTAGATTTTATGTTTTGAAGGGGTCCCTGCCCCCCTTATATATCCGGGAGGACAGGATTACATGAGTCCTAGCCCAATACTAGCCAAGGAATCGTACCTGAGTATAACTCGAATAGTTTTCTTCTATACCGACTAGCTTTATCTCCTACTCATACGAGTAGAGAACAACATAAATAAGAGATAAGACAGACTTTATCCTCTAATCTTGCTTAAACTACATTATGTACTGTAATACCCTAAATTTTGCAAAGTACAAAAATAGATTGAGTGACATGATAGGTTAAAGGGTTACAGGATTTTTGATAAACAATTTTCTTAAAGTATAAAAATAAATATAGGGAAAACCATATGATTGTGCATCTCATGCTCTTTGCATTGATATTTTGGTTGCAGTTTATTTGAATTTAAATTTGAATTCAATTTCTTTATTCAAATTCAAAAGCAATTGTTCTTCTTCTTTCTTTTTCCTCTCCCTCTCTTCTCCTTTGGGCCCAGCCCAGCCGGCCCGCAGCCTCCCTCCTCTCCCTTCTTTCCCATGCGCGCGCGGCCCGCTCCCCCTGGCAGGCCCAGCCGCGCCCCGCCTCCTTCCCGTTCCAGCCCAGTCCTCGCGTGCGGCCCACTTTCTCGCCCCCGGCCCGATCCGCTCGCTCCCTCCCCTCCTTCTCTCTCTGGCGCGTGGGTCCCGCCGGTCGGATCCTCCTTCCCCGCACCGACCGGGACTCTGTTTCGAGCCCGAGCTTGACCGCACCTCCGCGCCGCCTCCGCCTCGGGCCTGCACGCCCAGGCGCCCGCGGCCGCCCCTTTTTAAGCGCCGCTCGACCCCCGCCCCCTAAACCCTAGCCGCAGCCGCCCTTCGCGTCCTAACCCTAGCCGCCGCCGCCGCTTTGCCGTCCGCGCCTCGGGCCGCCGTTGACTCGCCGGTCCGCCGCCGCTTCCCGGCCATCATCTGCCCCCGAAGCACCACGAGGTGGTGAGGAAGCTCCCCGGCCGCTTTCCCTCTCCCTCCCGCTCTCCCGTGCCCGCGCGTCGCTTCCCGCCAGGTCGCGCCGCCCCTCGCCATCGGCCGCCGTCCACGGCCGCCCTCGCCCCTTCCAAGAGTCTCGAACTGACTCCCCTCGTCCCCCTCTCTCTCCCCGGCCAAATCCCGTCCTGAATGGTCGCCGGAGACGCGAGATCGCGTATCTCCGGCGAGTCTCCGCCGCTCGGGTCGCCGCCGGCGACCCCCCTCCGCCGCCCGAGCCCGCTCGCCCCCCCTCTGGCCGTTGGATCTAGATCCAACGGCTCAGGTCCGCCTAACCCGCGAGTCAAACAGATCGGGTACCGGTCAACCGCGCCGTTTTTCCAAATGAGCCCTTATGTTTTTCCAGATTCAACCCGCGCCGTCCTTTCCAGTGCAAAAGTTTTCGCGTTTAGGTCCTAATTCTTCTGTTTAGGCCCGTGAGGTTTTTCAAAATCGAACCCGCCGTCCAATATCCCTAGGTTTTGCGTTCTAACCCCTCTGTCTAGGGTTTAATTATGATCTAGCCCCTGGTTTCTCGGTTTTAGGTCCATTTTAGATCCAAATCTTTGCAGATCAGCCCCTGAAACCCTGTTTTAGCCCTAACTTCCCCGTTTTAACTCCGATTTCATCGATTCTTGCGCTCACGCGATCCTTACGATTTATGCAATGTTTCTAAAATATTATTTTGTTCTATTTCCATTGTTTGGTGTACTGTTCTTATTTTATTTTGTTTGTTTGTTTGTATGTGCTTGTGTGCGACGTTAGACGGTGCGCAGCTCGAGGATCCGCAGGGACAAGACTTTGAAGAATTTTCTGAGCAGCAGCAGTTTGCTAACGAAGGCAAGTGGTCCTTGATCATGTTCCCGTCCTATTAATATTACAATTACACCTTTTCTTTTTATGCATGCATGTGTCTAGAATATGATGGAACCCAATTAAGGATATGACTAGATTCTATTTAACTTCCTTGTTTAAACCTGGGTTGTTTTATTTATGTTATAGCTACGCTAGTTGCTTATTAATAGTTTTTGGACGTTTGGAACTATGTTACCTCCTGTATCCTTCATGTCCTTTGGTATACTGTTACGGCGATGAATAAGATTATTGAAAGAATTGGAACATGGAGAACCACCCAGGAAAACAGTACAACCACAGTACTATATGGCTCTGGTCTTGGCTCATTAATTAGAAACCTTGGCTTGTAAAGGTCTTACCGAAAGGGCAAGAGGGGAGTGCGTTGATGGGGTATAGCCCGGTCCTCTTGAGGTGTAGATATGATCCTGGGTAAGGCGTCTTCCTCATTAGGGAGGGTTATGACCACTGCGGCCTGAAACCTTAGCGGACCAATACAAGTTAGGGAATCTTTGTAAAGGCCTCGTAGTGAATCCCTGCCACTCACCTCGAAAGTGTTTAAGGGCCTTGCAAACCCTGGCATAAAGGGAAACACGAGCTGTGGGTAAAGTGTATGACCTCTGCAGAGTGAAAACTGATATATCAGCCGTGCTCACGGTTAAGAGCGGCTTGGACCCTCACATGATAATTGAACTTGAAGATGACTTAAGCTGATGTTCTTTATTGTTGTCGTTGTTGGCTTACTCAGTCTTTTATATAAGGGTTGGTATAAACTTAAACCTAGATAATGCTTGCTAAATAAAACTTGACCAACTAAAATGCTTATCGCAGTCAAACCATGTCAGCTTATCCTTGTTTTGGCCTTGCATGTCATACAATTTACTCCACTTGCTGAGTACCAACCATAAGTGTACTCACGCTTACTTTATTAAAACTAATGCTGCTCAGAACAAGATAACTTACCGGAGTTTCCGGAAGATATTGGTGAATTCTAGGCGAGTGTCTCCCAGTCAACTGCCTGTGAAGTTGAAGTCCGCTGCTATTTATCGACGTTTGATTATTCGTTTAAGATTAAGACTGTCGGTCATGTAATAAAGTACTATTATACTTTTATTCGTTAATGCATTGCTTCGGATATTCGCTTGTGACGTCTACTGTATGTGCGGAACTTGATCCTGGCGCAAATATGGGATGCATTCAGTTACATTTTCTAAACCGGGTGTGACAGAAGTGGTATCAGAGCCGTGTTGACTGTAAGATGTTAGCCTAGCTAGTAATGGTCGAATTTTTAAGTCTTATCTTGCTTAGTAGCCAAGCTTCTGCCTGCTTGTCTTTGAAAACTGCTTATTTTCTTGATTATATCGTTATTCTTCTATCTTTTTCTCCTTGAGCACATGCTTGTCTCTCAAGTGTGATGATGTTGCAAAAATGCCATCTTGCTTTAAGGACACTCATAGCTTTTCCTCTAAATGTTCTCTACCTTGCGTTGCCCTCACTTCTGTTGCAGATGGTCAGAACCAAGCAGACTGCCCGTAAGAGCACCCGTGGACCACCGCATCCAATTCATCACTCGCAGGAAGTGTCCGACCCACAGGATGACCACCACTACGACCATTCCAATGGGGGATGGGTGGACACCGACACTGAGGAGGAGCCCATGGAGTTGCCAGACGACCATCCAGAGGTCTCAAGTGGTAGCAATGAGGGCCCTGCAGGAGGAGATGGTGGTGATTCAGGTGCCGCAGATGGAGACAAGAATAAGGGTGATGCTGATGACTCAGATGCACCAGGAGATGACGATGATGATCCCGATGATGATCCAGAGCCAGCTGTCGCCACAAACCCACCACCACCTGAGCCTCGCTATGAAAAGCAGATACTTCACTTGGAATCTGCCGAGGGTCCATTCCCCGCGCTTCTCTGGAGGGCCATGCAGAGGATTGGCTTTCCGCGGAAGCCACATTTTGAGGCTCACTTGTTCAAGAATGCACAGCAGGAAGAAGAGTGGTTGGTGTCTGTGTTGATTTGCGTTCCGGATGAGAGACCTGGATGCTGGATGGAATATTCTAAGCATATTGACGAGGTGCCCAGGAGGACTTTGGAGGCAGGGACTAGTGAAGCTGCCAGGAGGGCACTCTACTTTCTTTCCTACGCTTACAAGGAAGAGCTCCAGGGCACTGAGTTTCAGCAATTTCCACAACGCAAGAGGGGAGCTACTTGTGCGCAGATTCCTGCTCCACCCCCTGGGGAAGGAAGCCTGCTCATGGACACTACGTAGGAGCTGGTCGCCGCCCTCAGCACGGATCTAGATGCAGCCGGGACAGAGATCCAGGAGGTCAAGAAGAAGCTGATGAGGACCATCAGGGAGAAGGCAATTCTGGAGGCTCGGCTGAGAGGAGATCCAGTGTTACCTCCGGAGTGCGACAGCATTGAACCAAAGGAGTACTTGCCTGAGTCACCTCCTCGCAAGCGCATTCATTATGGAGAGCCTGGCTACCGCACTAGCTATCGTTAGAGGATAGATTCAGGAGTTAAGATAGGAGTAAATTTTCTTTTTAGATAGGAGTTTCTTAGGGTCTTTTGTAATTGCTAGTACGAACGATATCAATGGTGTGTTAAATTAGATTAATGTGAAAGTGTGCTTGGTTTTGTGTCAATGATTGAGTTGGATCTTTGTAATGATTGCAATAGGTTGTGGGGTGATGACCACAACCATATCAAGTTATTAATACAAATATATAGTTTAGTAAAATTTTAGGGATGTCTTTTTTTTCTTTGCTATCTTTACCTTGCCCTTGTTCCTACCCATTTTCCATGATTGAATTCATGAGTCTCCTTTTTCTAACCCAATCAGATGGTGAACACCAGGTCCGGGTCAGGAGTTGATCAGCCTGCAGCGCCGCGACGGAGGGTGCGCAACAACACCAACCCCAACCCGCCACCAAGTCAACCGCACCAGACGCCACCTGCAGGAATGGAGCAGTTCCTCGCCGCCCAGACTCAGCTGCTGACCAACATGGCGAACACCATCGCCAACATGCAGGCTCAGATGAACCAAGCACCACCACCTCCACCACCACCAGCAAGGGACAGGCACAGGGAGTTCATGAGTCACAAGCCTCCCACGTTCTCTCATTCACCGGATCCACTTCAGGCTGATGACTGGATCAAGACTGTGGAGAAGATGCTCAACCTCGCCCAGTGTACCGACAGGGAGAAGGTCCTTTATGCGTCAGGCAGACTGGAGGGGACCGCTGCAGATTGGTGGGATGCTTACACAGCAGCTCATGACAACCCCGACACTATCAGCTGGCAGGAGTTCAGGAGCAAATTCAGGGAGCAACACATACCCAAGGGCCTGATGAAGCTCAAGAAACAAGAGTTCCTTGCACTGAAACAAGGGACAATGTCCGTGAGCGAGTATCGGGACAAGTTCATTCAACTGTCTCGTTACGCTCCTGCAGATGTCGTAGATGATGAGGAGAAGCAGGATCACTTCAGGGAGGGTCTGATTGGTCCTATCAAGTATCAATTAATGGTGCACACCTTCGACAGTTTCCAGAAGATGGTGGACAAAGCCATCATGGTGGAGCATGCTCGCAAGGAGATGGGTGAGCAGAATAGAAAGTACGAGTCATCCACGCAATCCAGCAGTAATGCACGTCCTCGTTTTCATGCTCCGCCGGGAACACCTTTCCGCTCAGGAGGACAAAATGTCAACTTCGGGCAAAATCAGTACCAACGCTTCAACCAACAGGGTCAACAGCAACAGCAAGGTCAGTACGCAGGTCAGTCAGTGCAGCGCTCCAACTTTCCGCAGAACCGTCAGGGCAATCCTACGGGCACACCGGTGAGGAACAATGCCACTGCTCCCGCCAGTGGTAATACTTGCTTCAGATGTGGAGAAGCGGGACACTATGCAAATCGATGTCCCAAGGGAAATGGCCAGAACACTCCAGGCCAGTTCAATAACAGCGGACAAAGGCAGACTCCACAGCAGCAGCAACAGGCCCGAAACAACACGCAGACGCCCCAGAGCAACAAGGGTCAGCAAAACTACGTCCGCGGGTGTGTGAATCATGTTGCCGCGGAGACCGCTCAGGAGGCTCAGGACGTTGTGTTCGGTATGTTTCTTGTCAACTCAGCCCCTGCATCAGTTTTATTCGATTCTGGAGCATCGCATACATTCATCTCTGCTGAGTACGTTGCTAAGTACTCCATTCCCCTATGCACCATGCCTAGTTCCATGTTAGTAAACTCACCTGGGGGAAATATGAGGGCTGTGTATCGATGCCTCGGGGTAAAAATACAAATCATGGGCAAGGAATTCTGTGCGAACCCGATAGTCTTGCCATCAAGTGGTATTGATATTATTCTTGGAATGGGATGGTTGACAAAATACGACGCAGTGATTCATTGCTCCAAGCGATCAGTGGTTCTCACTAGCCAGGAAGGTGAAAGGTTCGAGTTCATTGCCACACTCCCGTCAGTAGCAGATTGTGCAGTGAACCAGTTGAAGGCGAATTCGATGGAGGATATCAGAGTTGTCTGCGAGTACCCGGATGTTTTCCCCGATGATTTGCCAGGTATGCCACCTGAACGTGACATTGAATTTATCATAGATCTTTTACCCGGTACTACACCTATTGCCAAGAGGCCATATAGAATGTCAGTTGGTGAATTAGAGGAACTTAAGAAACAACTGAGAGAATTGCTAGGTAAGGGGTACATTCGTCCTAGTTCTTCACCTTGGGGAGCACCTGTGATATTCGTTGAAAAGAAAGATGGTACACAGAGGATGTGTGTCGATTATAGAGCCTTGAATGAGGTAACTATCAAGAACAAGTATCCATTGCCGCGTATAGAAGACTTGTTTGATCAGTTGAAGGGAGCCAAGGTATTTTCAAAGATTGATTTGAGGTCAGGTTATCATCAGCTGAGGATACGGCCTTCAGATATTGCCAAGACAGCATTCACTACCAGATATGGATTATATGAGTATACGGTGATGTCGTTCGGGTTGACTAATGCTCCAGCTTACTTTATGTACCTGATGAATAAAGTGTTCATGGAGTATCTCGACAAGTTTGTGGTGGTATTCATTGATGATATTCTGGTATACTCCAAGAATGAGGAGGAACATGAGGAGCACTTGAGACTTGTTTTGCAGAAGCTCAGGGATAATCAGTTGTATGCGAAGCTCAGCAAGTGTGAATTCTGGTTGGAGGAGGTCTCGTTTCTTGGCCATGTTATCACTAAGGGAGGTATTGCAGTAGACCCAGGGAAAGTCAGAGATGTGCTGAATTGGAAGCCACCTACGACCGTATCGGAAATCCGGAGTTTCTTAGGACTCGCGGGATATTATCGGAGGTTTATAGAAGGCTTCTCTAAGATAGTGAAACCTCTTACTTCACTACTAGAGAAAGACAAGAAGTTTGAATGGTCAGAGGCATGTCAAAACAGTTTTGATGAGTTGAGAAAAAGGCTGACGACCGCACCAGTGTTGACTATGCCCGATATTCACAAGAGTTTTGATATTTATTGTGATGCGTCTAAGCAAGGTCTTGGCTGTGTGTTGATGCAAGAGGGACATGTGATTGCATATGCGTCCCGTCAGTTGAGGAAACATGAACAGAACTATCCTACGCATGACTTGGAGCTAGCAGCGGTGGTACACGCTCTGAAGATATGGAGACATTATTTGCTGAGTCACAAATGCCAGATATATACTGATCATAAGAGTCTGAAGTATATTTTCACTCAGAATGACCTCAACTTGAGACAGTGAAGATGGTTAGAGCTTATCAAGGATTATGATCTGGAGGTACACTATCACCCAGGGAAGGCAAATGTGGTTGCGGATGCCTTGAGTCGGAAGAGCTATGTGAACGCGACGATGATTAGTCAGATGCCTCGGGAATTGTACAAGGAATTTGAACGAC
Organism: Panicum hallii; assembly: GCF_002211085.1. Classification (NCBI taxonomy): domain Eukaryota; kingdom Viridiplantae; phylum Streptophyta; class Magnoliopsida; order Poales; family Poaceae; genus Panicum; species Panicum hallii. Next base: position 21,609 of record NW_020356383.1, read on the forward strand.
TCAACCTGAGGTTCGTCGCTCATATGGAAGGAATCACTATTGAAGTGGAGCCAACTCTCGAGCAGGATATACGAAAGGGTCAGCTGGAGGACTCTAAGATACAGGAGATAAAGGAAATGATAGAAGCAGGCAAGGCGCCAGATTTTACTGAAGATGAACATGGAACAGTATGGTTCAGAAAAAGGATATGTGTGCCGGATGTGGACCACCTCCGAGAGAAAATTCTGCAGGAAGCTCATGACTCAGCTTATTCTATACATCCTGGCAGTACTAAGATGTATCAGGATTTGAAGGAAAGGTATTGGTGGTATGGCATGAAACGTGACATTGCAGCTCATGTGGCATTATGTGATGTGTGTCAGAGAGTTAAGGCAGAACATCAGAGACCAGCCGGGTTGTTACAGCCCTTGAAGGTGCCGGAGTGGAAATGGGAAGAAATCGGTATGGATTTCATTGTGGGGTTGCCACGAACACGAGATGGATACGATTCGATATGGGTCATAGTGGACCGACTGACCAAGGTGGCTCACTTTATACCGGTAAAGACTACATATACAGGTGCACGATTGGCAGAGTTGTACATCTCGCGAATTGTGTGTTTGCACGGGGTACCTAAGAAAATAGTATCAGACAGAGGTACTCAGTTCACGTCTCGGTTTTGGCAAAAGTTGCATGAGTCAATGGATACGAAGTTGAACTTCAGCTCCGCTTATCATCCGCAGACAGATGGGCAGACCGAAAGGACAAATCAGGTGTTAGAGGATATGCTCAGAGCTTGTGCATTGAAACATGGAGGCAGTTGGGATAAGAGTTTGCCGTTCGCAGAGTTCTCTTATAACAACAGTTATCAGGCCAGTCTAAAGATGGCACCGTTTGAGGCACTGTATGGCAGGAGGTGCAGGACTCCGTTGTATTGCAGTGAGACAGGTGAAAGTCAGTTGTTTGGGCCTGAGATTATAAAAGAGGCTGAAAGGCAGGTACAGGTCGTTCGTGAGAACCTGAAGGTGGCTCAGTCAAGACAGAAAAGCTATGCAGATACTCGACGATGAGAGTTGACCTTTGAGGAATGTGACTACGTATATCTGAAGGTGTCACCTATTAGAGGTTTGCGCAGATTCAAGGTCAAAGGGAAATTGTCGCCTCGTTACATTGGTCCGTTCAAGATCCTAGAGCGGAAAGGCGAGGTGGCCTACCAACTAGAGTTACCCGCACGGTTGTCAGACGTACACAATGTATTTCATATCTCCCAGTTGAAGAAATGTTTGAGGGTACCTAAGGAGCAGTTACCGCTGGAGGAACTGGATGTGCAGGAGGACTTGACTTATGAGGAGCACCCGATCAAAATACTGGATACAGCAGAGAGAGTTACCCGGAGTAAGAGGATACGAATGTGCAGAGTTCAGTGGAGTCACCATTCAGAGAATGAGGCTACCTGGGAACGAGAGGATGAGTTACAGGCAGATTTTCCCCAGCAATTTGCTAGCCCAGCCGAATCTCGAGGACGAGATTCCTTTTAAGAGGGGTAGGTTTGTAATACCCTAAATTTTGCAAAGTACAAAAATAGATTGAATGACATGATAGGTTAAAGGGTTACAGGATTTTTGATAAACAATTTTCTTAAAGTATAAAAATAAATATAGGGAAAACCATATGATTGTGCATCTCATGCTCTTTGCATTGATATTTTGGTTGCAGTTTATTTGAATTTAAATTTGAATTCAATTTCTTTATTCAAATTCAAAAGCAATTGTTCTTCTTCTTTCTTTTTCCTCTCCCTCTCTTCTCCTTTGGGCCCAGCCCAGCCGGCCCGCAGCCTCCCTCCTCTCCCTTCTTTCCCCTGCACGCGCGGCCCGCTCCCCCTGGCAGGCCCAGCCGCGCCCCGCCTCCTTCCCGTTCCAGCCCAGTCCTCGCGTGCGGCCCACTTTCTTGCCCCCGGCCCGATCCGCTCGCTCCCTCCCCTCCTTCTCTCTGGCGCGTGGGTCCCGCCGGTCGGATCCTCCTTCCCCGCACCTACCGGGACTCTGTTTCGAGCCCGAGCTCGACCGCACCTCCACGCCGCCTCCGCCTCGGGCCCGCACGCCCAGGCGCCCGCGGCCGCCCCTTTTTAAGCGCCGCTCGACCCCCGCCCCCTAAACCCTAGCCGCAGCCGCCCTTCGCGTCCTAACCCTAGCCGCCGCCGCCGCTTTGCCGTCCGCGCCTCGGGCCGCCGTCGACTCGCCGGTCCGCCGCCGCTTCCCGGCAATCATCTGCCCCCGAAGCACCACGAGGTGGTGAGGAAGCTCCCCGGCCGCTTTTCCCTCTCCCTCCCGCTCTCCCGTGCCCGCGCGTCGCTTCCCGCCAGGTCGCGCCGCCCCTCGCCGTCAGCCGCCGTCCACGGCCGCCCTCGCCCCTTCCAAGAGTCTCGAACTGACTCCCCTCGTCCCCCTCTCTCTCCCCGGCCAAATCCCATCCCGAATGGTCGCCGGAGACGCGAGATCGCGTACCTCCGGCGAGTCTCCGCCACTCGGGTCGCCGCCGGCGACCCCCCTCCGCCGCCCGAGCCCGCTCGCCCCCCCTCTGGCCGTTGGATCTAGATCCAACGGCTCAGGTCCGCCTAACCCGCGAGTCAAACAGATCGGGTACCGGTCAACCGCGCCGTTTTTCCAAATGAGCCCTTATGTTTTTCCAGATTCAACCCGCGCCGTCCTTTCCAGTGCAAAAGTTTTCGCGTTTAGGTCCTAATTCTTCTGTTTAGGCCCGTGAGGTTTTTCAAAATCGAACCCGCCGTCCAATATCCCTAGGTTTTGCGTTCTAACCCCTCTGTCTAGGGTTTAATTATGATCTAGCCCCTGGTTTCTCGGTTTTAGGTCCATTTTAGATCCAAATCTTTGCAGATCAGCCCCTGAAACCCTGTTTTAGCCCTAACTTCCCCGTTTTAACTCCGATTTCATCGATTCTTGCGCTCACGCGATCCTTACGATTTATGCAATGTTTCTAAAATATTATTTTGTTCTATTTCCATTGTTTGGTGTACTGTTCTTATTTTATTTTGTTTGTTTGTTTGTATGTGCTTGTGTGCGACGTTAGACGGTGCGCAGCTCGAGGATCCGCAGGGACAAGACTTTGAAGAATTTTCTGAGCAGCAGCAGTTTGCTAACGAAGGCAAGTGGTCCTTGATCATGTTCCCGTCCTATTAATATTACAATTACACCTTTTCTTTTTATGCATGCATGTGTCTAGAATATGATGGAACCCAATTAAGGATATGACTAGATTCTATTTAACTTCCTTGTTTAAACCTGGGTTGTTTTATTTATGTTATAGCTACGCTAGTTGCTTATTAATAGTTTTTGGACGTTTGGAACTATGTTACCTCCTGTATCCTTCATGTCCTTTGGTATACTGTTACGGCGATGAATAAGATTATTGAAAGAATTGGAACATGGAGAACCACCCAGGAAAACAGTACAACCACAGTACTATATGGCTCTGGTCTTGGCTCATTAATTAGAAACCTTGGCTTGTAAAGGTCTTACCGAAAGGGCAAGAGGGGAGTGCGTTGATGGGGTATAGCCCGGTCCTCTTGAGGTGTAGATATGATCCTGGGTAAGGCGTCTTCCTCATTAGGGAGGGTTATGACCACTGCGGCCTGAAACCTTAGCGGACCAATACAAGTTAGGGAATCTTTGTAAAGGCCTCGTAGTGAATCCCTGCCACTCACCTCGAAAGTGTTTAAGGGCCTTGCAAACCCTGGCATAAAGGGAAACACGAGCTGTGGGTAAAGTGTATGACCTCTGCAGAGTGAAAACTGATATATCAGCCGTGCTCACGGTTAAGAGCGGCTTGGACCCTCACATGATAATTGAACTTGAAGATGACTTAAGCTGATGTTCTTTATTGTTGTCGTTGTTGGCTTACTCAGTCTTTTATATAAGGGTTGGTATAAACTTAAACCTAGATAATGCTTGCTAAATAAAACTTGACCAACTAAAATGCTTATCGCAGTCAAACCATGTCAGCTTATCCTTGTTTTGGCCTTGCATGTCATACAATTTACTCCACTTGCTGAGTACCAACCATAAGTGTACTCACGCTTGCTTTATTAAAACCAATGCTGCTCAGAACAAGATAACTTACCGGAGTTTCCCGAAGATATTGGTGAATTCTAGGCGAGTGTCTCCCAGTCAACTGCCTGTGAAGTTGAGGTCCGCTGCTATTTATCGACGTTTGATTATTCGTTTAAGATTAAGACTGTCGGTCATGTAATAAAGTACTATTATACTTTTATTCGTTAATGCATTGCTTCGGATATTCGCTTGTGACGTCTACTGTATGTGCGGAACTTGATCCTGGCGCACATATGGGATGCATTCGGTTACCTTTTCTAAACCGGGTGTGACATGTACACAGTCCCGTAGCCTCGGGTCTGACAATATGTAGTGCAATTTTTGAATCACACACCATATCAAAGAAGTAATTCGGGGCATGAGCACCTCATTGCATCGATGCAGCCAAGAAAGTACTCGAAGAAGAACTTCAAGATGGAGCTTCAAAAGAAGCCGAAGACTACTTCGAAAGTACTCGAGAAGCCTGCAGTACTCAGCTACAAAGAGCTCGGGTGCTTGTCAGAGCCGGGGCTACGGGACTGTGTACATAACGTAGTTTAAATAGGATTAGGAGATGAGACTTGTCTTATCTCTTATTTATGTTGTTCTCTACTCGTATGGGAGTAGGACTAGTCGGTGCAGAAGGAAACTACTCGAGTTGTACTCGGGTACGATTCCTTGGCTAGTATTGGACTAGGATTCATTTAGCCCTGTCCTCCTGGATATATAAGTGGGGTAGGGACCCCTCAAAACATAACATCTACACCCAAGGCAATACAAACCACCATACAGGACGTAGGGTATTACGCACATCGTGGCCCGAACCTGTCTAAATCTTATGTTCCTTGCACCTTCGAGTTCCTGATCTCGGCGTCTCCTCACCTAAACCTACCACCTCGGGTATATCCCTCGGTGGGAGCTGGTAAAACACCGACAATCAGCGCCGTGTTGTTCCCCGCGCTTGCTGCCGCTGCCCTACGTCGCTCCCCCCACCGGCCGCCGTAGATCCCCGCGCCGGCCGCCGCCTCGGCTCCACGCGCTGCTCCACGCCGCTGCTGCTCACCTGCGCCCCCCGTCGCTCCCCGTATCAGCGCCGCGGCTCAGATGCGCCAGGAGTCACTGCCCCGCACCGCTCCCCCGCATCGGCTGCCACGGCTCCCTATGCGGGCTGCCGCTGCATCTACCCCGCGCCGGCCACACATCCTCCGCATAGGCCACTGCGGTTCCCCATGCCGGCCGCCGCTGCAGCTGCCTCGCTGTAACACCCTAAGGTAATCTCCTTAAATTTTAAAGAATTTATTTTGGTTCAAATGAAATTTCCAGGCCTTCTTTAATTTTTTTGGCATTTAAAGCAATATATAACACAAGAAAATAAAATTAATTATAAGGTCAACATGTTTGTGCATTCATGCTGGAGCATTATTTTCCTTGTGTTGAATTTATAGGGTTTGAATTCAAACTTATTTTGAATTCAATTAGATTTGGTTTGAATGGGTAGAGTATAGAAAAAGAAAAAGGAGAAGGAATAAAAGAAGGCAGCCCAACCCTCTCTCAGCCCGGCCCACTTCCCTCTCCCCCTCTCTTCTCTCGGGCCCTCTCTTCCCTCTCCCCTTTTCCCTGCGTGGGCCACGCCGGCCCATTTCCCTCCCCCGCCTGCGGCCCGCGCCCTCCTCTCCTTTCTCTCTCTGCCAGGCCGGCCCCGCGCGTCAGTGCCTTCTTCTCCCCCTCCTTCTTTCTTCTCTGGCGCAACGGCCCCCGAAACCGCCGGCGAGCTGCTCTCCCCGGGCCCGCACGCCAGTGTGCCCTCCGCCGCCCCACAAAAGGGGAACCCCTGCGCCCTGGTACCCAGAACCCTAGCCCTCACCGCCAGCTAAACCCCAGCGCCGCCGCTCCCTTTGCACCGCCGCGTCGCCCTCTCTGCCTTGCAGTCGGGCCGCTGCTCCGGCGTGCCACAGACCCCGGCAACCCCCGCGCTCGCCTCATCTCACCATCTAGAAACTTTCTGAGCCCCGCAATTTCACCCCGGGCCTCTGCATCGTCGGGATTCCGTGAAGAACCGCCGCCGGTGAGCTGTGCCGCCGCCCCAATTCCCTCGACGCCGGCCGGTCTCGGGCTGCCCTGACCCCCTAGTTACCTCCGCAGGAACCTTCCCGACCAATCCGCGCGGCCAAGGGACCCCGAGCCTCTCCACTGCCGCCTGCCCACGAGCGCCGCCCCGTTTCCTCCGCCGGTCGTCGTCGACTTCCCCATTCCGCTGCAGCCCGACCTCCACAACCCCTTGGTGAGCACCTCTTCCAACCCCTGCTCCTTTTGCGCCGGTTGTTGTAGGCCGTAGATCGCACCCGAGGCCGGAACGCGCGCGCCGTCGTTACGCCGGCGAGCCGAGCCGCCTGTCACCACGGGCCGTCCTCTCCGGCCGATGCCGCCCCTTCCTGAGCCCACCAGTGGGTTACCCATCCCGCGCTCGTACTCTACGGCCAAACCGCAGGTCAAAAGACCCGCTGTCGCCCCAGATCGCCTGCTCCGACAAAGTTCCGGTGAAGCGCCGCCGCCGAGGCTCAGCGCCGGCGTCGCAGCGCCGCCCCCGTCCGTTCCCCTTTGCCCTAGGCCGTCCGATGCAGATCTAGTGGCCCAAATCAGTCCCACGCGCGAGTCAAAGGGGCAGCGTACCGGTCAGCGCTGGTACTTTTGCTAAAGAGTCCCTGCGCTTCTCAAGAATCAACCCGCACTCCTGTGTAGTTCAAAAGAAATTGCTGTGGGGTCCTGTTTTACTCGTTTAGACCCCTGAGCTTTCCGGTTTTTAAACCCGCCGTCCATGCCATGAGTTTTAGCAAGTTAGCCCCTGGGTCTATGCTTTAATTATGTTTAGGTCCTCTGTTTTTGCGCAGAACCCCTTAGAACTTCCTGGTTTCTTGCAAATAGGCCCCTGGATCTTGTTTCAAGCGTAGTTTTCGCGTTTTAGCTCCGTTTTAGGTGTTCTTTATATCCACGCGATCGTTGTAACGCGTAGAATAGCTTTAGAATAGTTTTATGTGCTGTTTCTATATAATGTTGTACTATTTTCTTATAGTTTTGCTATTGTTTGTGCATGTGTGTATGTGTGGACCGTGCTTGTTGATCGTGAGTAGACGCGGAGCCTTTGGACCAGTACCAGGAGCAGCCATCTTCCAAGTAGTTTGAGCAGCAGCCGGGAGAGTACAAGGAAGGCAAGTATAACATGAACCTCCTATCACTTTTAAATACAATTTCATACCGTATTTTAATACTATATGCCTATAAGGACTTTCCTAGCCACTTTATATCCTTTAAATATATCCTTTGGGTTGCATTTTGGTTAGTTGTGCTAGGTTGCTGCGCTATAACACACTTGGTCCTTTTTAATATAATTTGATTAATGGCATATGCAACTTGATTCTGAGAGTGGCCCTCTGTGCTGTGTGCTTGAGTGGCTCACGTCTCTTTAAAAGATGTTTGGTCAGAAACTTGGTTTAGGGGGCCAGCACGGTGCTTAGTGCTTGGTTGGCCACTCTCCATAAGGACCGGTTCATAGAGCGACAACCTGGGACAACCGCGCAACCACAAGATTGGAATGGGACGGTCTTGACTTACTAATTTAGGTCGTGTTGGTTCGGGAGTAACTTACCTGCGTGGGCAAGAGGGGTGGTAAGCTTCAATGGTCCCTGCTCCTCCGGCTTGGTCTGTGCTGTGTGTCTTGTACCCCCGGAGGTGGGCCCCATCGTTGCTGATCCAGAATCCTTAGCGGTTACACCTTACCAACGTGATCCTTTGTAACGGTCTCGTAGTGTGCTAGCTAGCCATCTCACCTAAGGAAGTGTGATGAACAACTAGCATAGCTCACGACTTGTGGGTAAAGTTCTGCAACCTCTCGAGAGTGTAAAACTGATATATCAGCTGTGCTCACAGTCATGAGCGGCCCAGATCCTCCTTTTGATTAGTGGGGTTATCAACCTTTGATTAGGGAGATTCCCCGGGTGGTTTTGGTTTGGATGGTTCTCAGTAGCTCTTAATTAATACTGACTAATTCCTTATGTAATTTGGGTTCATGGTAATTCATCCACTTGTAGTAACTAGCTTTAATAAAATTTGCCAAGAATAAAAGCTAATGCAGTTGAGTCAGCTAGCCTAGAGCCTCATAGTTTGTGTTATACTTGTTGAGTACGAGTTTGTACTCACACTTGCTCCTCTACTTTTCTGTTCTATTTTGGATATCTTCGACTGCTGCTCAGTGCCCGGCAACGTGGAGGACTACGTCAGCGGCTTCGACGACTTCTAGGCGTTTGTCTCCCAGTCGACGTCCCTGTGGCACCCTGCTCTTCATGTATTTATTTTACGCTTCCGTATTTCTTGAACTGATCCTTGATTCAGTTGTAATAAAGATATTCATTTTATAATTTATACGCTTTTATTCATGACATGTGTTGTGATATCTTGATGATCTGTTGTATATATGCGTGACTTGGTCCTGGCGCATATATGATTGCTCGATTTATATTCTTATAAATCGGGTGTGACACTCGCGACGGCCATGGCTGCCTGCGCCGCTCGGCTAAGAGGAGGAGGAGGGGAGGTGTGACACTCAGGTAATTAGCTTGGTCACACATTAGAGTTTTGGTATGCTTGTATGTTTTAAGTATGGTAAGTGTGTATTTTATGTGTGCAATGCTATGGAAGAAGGGATATTTATGTAATTAATATTAACAAAAGGTCCTTTTATGCAAAATGGGTGGAGATGGGGGGAAAGTTTAAAAGCATAAGGGTTAGTGTGCAAAAAGCGATATCTGTGGTTAATTTGCAAAAAAATATATATGAAATTACCATAGGGTATATGTGTAAGGGTAACTTTACTTATGGATTTACATAAAATACGGAATTATTACTAAGTCTATTTTATTTCTAAAACTATTGCTCAAATGCAGATGAACCTTAAAGAGAAGTTGTAGAGTTTGAAAAACCATGCACTTTTGCTTTTTGGACCATCTTCATTTGAGCATTGGTTTAAAAGTTGCAAGTCCTTTACAGTAAGGTCCCTGCCTTTCTCTGAATTTACAGATCAGTCTACAAATCAGTTCATCCCCTTTCTTCCTCAGGCGCCTCTGCTCCCCCTGCTCTGCCTCCCCTGGTTCTTCTGCCGCCGGCGTAATGCGCCGCCCCTGGTCACCGCCGGCCACCCCCTGCTCTTCCCCGTCCACGCGTCGCCCCTCTGCTCGGCCACCGCTCCATCCCCCCCTGCTGGCGCCCTGCCCGCGCGCCACGGCGCCTGCGGCACTGCCGCACCGCCACCGGTGTTCCCTGCCGCCGCCGTGCATCCGAGGTCCATCCTCCCCGCTAGCATCCCCAAACCCGAGCTCAGCTTGCCGTGCCCCCTTTTGCCTCTCCAATTGCCTATAAAAAGACGCCCCGGACCCTCCCCGCGCGCGTGCACAGACCTCGCCGCCGCCCCATTAGCGCCGCCAGCTCCGGTCACCGTGGGACTCGCCCCTCCGCTCAGTTCCTTCCCAAACCGACTACACCAGTAGCTTCCCCGTGCCCCACTGCAGCCTCCCGGCCCGGCCCTTCCCTCTTTCGCCCGCCGGAAGCTCCCCGCCGCCGTGCGCCACCGGCCGCCGGTTCTGCCCTCCGTGGGCAGCTCGCCTCCGGCCATCCCAAGCCTCCCCGAGACTACCCACAGGTAGCGCAGGACCTCCTCATGCTCCCCCTCTCTTTTCCCCTCACCGCCGGCGACCCCTACGGCCGAATTTGGCCGGACCCGTACCTCCCCCCACCGCCGGCCATGGCCTGGACCCAATTGCTTGGAAGGTTTTTCTTCCAGGGGGTTTTCTGCTAAATGTTAAGGGCTGTTCTGTAAAGGATGGCTGTTATTTCATGTGAGAGCTTTTCCTGTCTTGTAAAATCCGTAACAATTCACAGAAAAATCCAAAAATAGCAAAACCAGTTTTGTTAGAAAATAGATTTCAAACTCTATGACTTTTGTTAATAGAGTTTAATTTGAAATAAAATATTTCTACCTGTGTTTTGAATCTAAAGTTAAGGGGTAAAATACACTCAATCTTGTTATTTCATGTTCTTTTGTTTTTTTTTAAAGTATAGTATGAATGTTTAATGAACTCTAGTTAACTTGTGTAAAGTTGCAAACTTAAACTTGTTTTAAATTTAACTTCTTTTATTTGAACTTTCAAATTTGAAATATTAAATAAACCTATTATATAACCTCTTCTAAATTAACACTATTGTTAGTCTCTAATGTGATATTTTATAATCAAATTTCTGTAATCTTTTATTTAAAAGTTTTTAATTCAAATTTTGGTTCATTTCAAATTTAATTTAAATGTTTTAGTTCTTATTACAATAAATTCTACCATATCTTTATAAATAGTGTTTCAAATCTAAACCCTCTTTATTTTATGCATGTTTGTGTGTTAATTGGATGAGTATAATATTTGAAATGTGAATTTTTAAATTTAAATTTCACTTTATTAATTTATTGCATTTCATATAGAATCAGCGACACTCGACGACGGAGATTATGAACTGGTCTTAGGGCAAGACCAAGGCTTTCCAGAAGATCCAGCACAAGTCGTCGAAGGACTAACCGAAACTCCAAACCCGAGTTCGGAAATCTCCGACTCTCCTGCCCCCACCCCCACTCAAGAAGGCAAGCCCCGGACATATCCCATTACTTTATTTACACTGCAATCTATGCCTATCTATATTATATCTTGCATTAAGTCTAGGAGTTGGAGTGAAACCCTAGATGCATGAATCCTAGGAATCCAATGTAATGCTTCCGAGTCCTTATCGGTTAGATGCTTCGCTAATAGGACCGGTAGAAGTCGGGTGATTTCCTGTCACTCGCGCGATATAGGAGTTGCATGTTTACATTTCTGCAACCACTATAAGGATGACGGACAGGGTCATGTGTTGTATCATGACCTGAGGTTTTACCCTGTCTGTTTCGATAAAAGTTTTAAGGCCGAAATGTATGGTAGTGGTGGCTAAGTTTTTGAAAGTACTAGCCACATGCCGCGAAATATGGTAAGCGGTAAGCCTAGTACCCGATTGGCCCGGCAAATGGACTTGTCTCCACCACTCGACTTTTATTTTATGTTTACACGCACCGACGTGTGGGAGTACGTTCTGCAAGGCAGACAGGAATACGGGTTTTGTAGTCGCGCTACAGACGTATGTCCTGTACACATTGGGTGTGCGTACGGTCCTGCAGTCGCTGGTGGTGGCCCTGATCCATAACCCGAAATATGACGGAAACGGTTGCTTGAAACACCCGGTTGGTTTTTCAAGCGTGTGTGTTAGGTTTACCTTGCAAGGTTAAATTCGATTCGAATCGTCCGCCTCTCACGAAGCTTGAGATTGCTTATCACTTCTGCCACATTGAGTAAAAAGTGGAACTAATGATGGATAATCTTGATGGATGATAATCACTACCTTGCTTGCTTAGTGTAGGTGCTAATCTAGAATAAATACTCAACTAGAAAATGAAAGCTAAAACTTGAAAATAGTTCATACTCTTTGTTACTTTTCAGCTGAAAATAAACCCAGAGCCTTTGCAATGCCTTCACGAGTCTAGTTATGGGCTAAGTATACCCAGCCCCGGGTAAGCCTTGCTGAGTATTAGAATACTCAGCCTTGCCAATATCTGTTTCAGGTATAACCTTCGAAAATCCCACGGACAACCTTGTGTGGCCTACGTCCGTTCCGTTTGGCTGGTCCGTGGAGTGGGACCCGTCCCAGACCGGCACTGACCCTCCGGAGTGACACCAAGCCCTGGGCTAAGCTTGGCGTTCGCCTTCGCGACGTGTGTAGTCGCGTAAAACTTTTTCTTCTGCTGTGAGTTTAGACAAGCTGTTACGCTTGTCAGTTTGAACATGGTTGTATAAATTTACTTCTCTTTGAACTCGTTTTGTAATAATGTATATATATGGCTGTAATTTAAAATTGATGAGCTATTCTGTGATGTGAACTCGCCTTCGTGCGAGGTAAACCTGCTTCGATCCTGCTGAACCGTGGTTGTATCGGGCGGAGACCGGACAGACCAAAGGATTGTTCCGTTTGAAGTGCGTTGGGCGGATTGCACTTGTACGGCGATCAATAGCGCACTTGAGCCGGAATAATTCGAGCGGTTCTGCCACAGGAGGGGGCCGCGGGAGAGGAGGGGAGGCGCCGCTGGGAGGTGGCGGCGAGATGGGGAGGGGAGGCGGCGGCGAGCCAGAAGTGGGGGAGAGGGAGGGGAGTCGGCGAGGAGATGCGAGGAGTAAGGGAGGGGAGGTGAAGATGGAGAGGAGCCAGCGGCGTGGGAGGATAAGATCGAGAAAAATAAAATGAGGAGAGGAATAAGAGAGTGGGGTGGGGGGGGGGAGGGGGAGTGAAATAGGGTAGTCATCATGATCCGGTGGTGATGCCATTTAAATCCATCACCGCCAGTTTCGTATTATGATCCGACAGTGATATCCAGCATCACCGTCGGTTCCAATACAATCTGGCGATGATAGATTATCACCGCCGATTTGGACCGAACCAGAGGTGATGAGGTGTTTGCCATGATAGATTTTGTAGCAGTGCACGCGCAGCATGCCTGCACATTTTATAGACATCACCAACTTATCTAATCAATTACTGTTTTTTTTCTGCAACTGAAAGAGTATCATTTTTGTTTTCTGCATATTGAAAGAGTATCATTTCTGTCTTCTGCATATTGAATTCGTTGATACTCTCCCTCGCATACGCATAACAGCCTAAATTAATGTAGCATGCAAACACACAGCTAAGAGGCGTTTGGCATAGCTTCACCCAAAACAGTTTCACCGGTGAACTAGTTTTACCTAGGTTCCAGTTTATTTTAGCACGTGCTTATAAAAATAGCTTTATACTACGCCTCGTGAAACGTCGTGGCCTTCGCTCTCACGGCGTTGCCCTTCGGTTCTGCTGCTGGTACTTCTAGCAAATAAATCAGTGCTGATGTTAACGTCGTGAACGTACCCTGGGCCGTGTGCTCGGGCGCGCGCAGCGAAGCGCGCGGACCATCCTAGTAACAACCTAGCAGCCGCAAGTAAACACGCACCGACAATCATCGATCATCTCTCCTTTCGCATTAGCAACCGCAGGAATATGGCATGCTCCTCAGCGGCCGCCAAGTTCACGGTGCGCAGGCGACCGGAGGTGCTGGTGGCGCCGGCGGCCCCTACGCCTCGTGAGCTGAAGCGGCTCTCGGATTTTGATGCGCAGGACAGTCTGCGGATCCAAATCCCCTCATCCAGTTCTATCGGAGGAACGAGTCCATGGGCGGCAAGGACCCCGTGCGGGTTATACGGGAGGCTCTTGCCAAAGCCCTTGTGCCCTACTACCCGTTCGCTGGACGGCTCCGAGAGCACGATGGATGCAAGCTCGGCGTCGACTGCACCGGTGAGGGGGTTTTGTTCGTCGAGGCCGACGTTGATATCGGCCTTGAGCACTTTGGTGATCCCCTACTGCCGCCCTTCCCGTGCCTCGAGGAGCTCATCTTTGACGTCCCCGGCTCTCCTGCCATCCTCAACACTCCCCTCCTGCTCTTCCAGGTAACCTCTGAATGCTCGTCTTTCCTTCAACACTATTGAACCTGCTAAGCAAAACGAATAGAATTTGCGAAATTCAAAATTGTTGCGTGGCGAGTAGCGACAGCATATCATACTTTAGTGGAAATCTGGCCATTTTATGTCTGCTGTGCAGGTGACGCGACTCTCCTGTGGAGGATTCATCCTTGCGGTCCGACTGAACCACACCATGGCTGACGCACAGGGGCTGACACAGTTCTTGGGCGCCGTGGCAAAGCTTGCGCGGGGTGTCACGACCCAAAACTTTTTTTTTACATGATAAAAAATTTAACCACATCATCATGAGCATCATTCAAGCATAATGGAGCATCATGTGCATATAATTATTGGAGATAATTGAATTTCTTGCTTTAATTATGAGAAGGGTTGTAAAGAAAGTTTAAATTTTTACTGAGTAACTACGCCTCCAAAAATTTTAGTCAAATACTAGATTTCAAATGATGAATTTTGAGAATTTTGGATGTTTAACCCAAGCCATAAAATTCTAGAAAAATTTGAAAACTGCAGTTTTGCTCGAATTTTTGTGAGCAATCCTTAATAGTTTTTTGAGTGTTTGTTGTTGCATTATGTTGTTCGTAATTTAATCTTGCTCCAGTAAATTGTTGATGATTTTTGGAGCTCGGGAGGTACATGATTTTGAATTTATAAGTTGAATTGTCAATTTTCTTTATTCTTTACTCACCCGGGCCCACCCGTCAGCGGGCCCACCCGTCAGCCCCCCTCTCTCTCTCTCCCTGTGATGCGGCCCGGCGATGCCGGTTGGCCAGCCGTGGCGGCATCGCCACGCCGTCGGCCGCTGGCTGGTCCAGCGTGGCCGCGGGGTGACGCCACCCCGACGCCCGCGTCCCTTTCTCCCCTTCTCTCTCTCTCTCTCTCTCTCCCTCGGGCGCATTTCGTCCTCCTTGTGAAACCCTAACCCCGCCCGAGCTGCGCTGCTTCTTCCTCCTACTGCCGCTCGCCACGATTCGCCATCACCGGCGCACCTCCGCTCGATTCCGCGCGCGCAGCACCTCCTCCTCCTCGCTCAGTCCAGACCCTCCGCCACCTCTCTCCCCGCCTGCAGCCGCTCTCCGCTGCGCCGCCTCCGCCACCTCACGCTGCCCTTCCGTGCCGTGGGTGAGCACCCCCGACGCGTCGAGCCCCTCATGCGCTCCCCGCTTCCGCCCATCCGCGCTTGTGGCCGAGCCCCCGTCGCCGCCCGCCGCGTCGCGCGCGTGCATTCGCGCGCGCAAGCCGCGTCGTGGGCCCGCTCTGGCGCACCCCTGTGGTGAGTCAAGGCCCGAGGCCGGCCTTGACTCCGCCCCGGCCGGGTCTGACCTCCCGGGCCCACCTATCGGCACCTGGGAGCGCCAGATCCGGGTGGCACTAGCGTTTTTTCCGCGTGTTTTCTTTTGTTTAATTATGCTGCAAAATTGTAAATTGCATAGTAAATTGTGTAGATCTCCAAAACTTGTGAAACTTGATTTTTTTTTATTCCTAGGTGATGACTCTACTTAGAAAAATTATTGTTGTGCATGTTAATATCCTGTACACTTAGTTGTGAATTATTCTTGCCAAAGTGAATGAATTGCTTAATAATTGTTAGGATGCTCTAAAAATGTCAATTAAATCCTATTGGAATCTTGGTGAAATGTTCTATCTATAGGTACAACTTATGCAAATGATTTTATGCTGATTAATAGGAATTTGGAGTGTTAAATGATATTTTGCTTGCAAGCTTGTCTAAATTATAACTTTTGCTTAAAAGGTGATAAAACTTCCAAACCACTTCTGTTAGCTTTGTATTCATGTCTAGTTTCCCTGTTAATTTCCTGAGAATTTATGAAAATGTTTAACTTGTCTTTTAAGATTTAACTCATTTAAAGTAGCTGAAAATTGTGGAATTCATAAATAATTCTAATGAAATAACTTTGTTGCAAATCCAACTCCCATGAGCTCCTAATGATGTCCTATGCATGCAAATAATAAAACTTGATTTATGCTTGCTATATGCGTTGTTTCGAACAATCCTCGTTTTGGTTCTTATATATTTGCGAGCGTAATCGGTGAGCTCCTTATTTACCGTGTGTTTGGTTGGGGAGCGAGCTGGAGCGGAGCCGCTCCGCTCCCCTTTTCTGCGTGTTTGGTTGGAAGCAACGAAGAGCGGAGTGGCTCCGGTGCGGAATATTCGCATGAGATTCGGAACGAGAGCGCTTGCCCAAAATGACCAGACGCGAGCGCTCTCGTTCGTTCGCTGCCTCCCGCGCCCCCCCCGCCAGCAGGCGCCGCCCCCGCCAGTAGGCGCCCCCACCCCCCCCCCCCGAGGAAGCTGGCAGAATCTAGGCGCCCGCGGCCGCTCCCCGCCGGAAGGAGCCCAGGCGGCCAGGCGCCGCCCCCCCCCCCCGCCGGACGGGATCCAGGCACCCGCGGCCGCTCCCCGGAAGGAGCCCAGGCGGCCAGGCCTCCCCCCCCCCCGCCGGTTCCCCCGGGCGCCGGCGCCGGAGGATCCAGGCGCCCAGGCGCCGCCCCCCCCCCCGCCGGACGGGATCCAGGCACCCGCGGCCGCTCCCCGGAAGGAGCCCAGGCGGCCAGGCCTCCCCCCCCCGCCGGTTCCCCCCGGGCGCCGGCGCCGGAGGATCCAGGCGCCCAGGCGCCGCCCCCCCCCCCCCCGAGGGCGAGGAACCCAGGCCGCCCCGCCACCGCTCGCCGGCTATGTTGAATGGGATGGTTCTCCAACCAAATATGGAATAGAATGGTTCTGCTCCACCGCGCTCTCCAACCAAATAAAAAATGGAGTGGCTCCGTTCCGCTTACCAAACGTAGAACGGAGCGGCTCCATTCTCAGAAATTGGAATGGAGCCGTTCCATTCAAGTCGGCTCCCCAACCAAACGGATCCTTAGTGTTCGCGTGCTTCCTTGTTAAATGTGATGCTCATTATTTATTTTATCATATCATTTTTATGTCATCAACATCATGCTAATACATACATTCCATTCATGCATTATAGTGACTGAGACGCCGGAGAACGAGCCCATTGAGCCCGCCGAGATCATCGAAATCGAGCCGGGAATTGATTTTATTGTCGAGCCGGAAGATAACCAAGGCAAGCAGCTAAGCATGATTCCTTGACCCATTTAATTTGATTTGGATTTAGTTATTTCACTCGGTACATATATGTTTATGCTAAATATTATCTATTGTATCGTCGATCCTATTTTTATGCATTGACCTCCCTTGCTTTTATATACCCATATCTTGACACTTATAGATAGTAACTAATCAATTGAACTAATGCTTAGCCATGTTTAGAATTAATTCATGACTTGGAAGACGTTGTTGGGAATAGGAGCACTTGCACAACACACAACTTTTACCTTGCTTGCGATTATCCGAGTTTGGGAATGATGGAAGATGTATGGGTCTAGTTGGAAAAGAAATGGTATCGTGGTTTGGGCGGAATGTAGGGCCTCGAGAAAGGAGTCTCGTAGGCATAGTCCGCTTGAATCGATTAAGGACCGTCCGATGATGACCTCGGTTTTGAGCATGTTATCGTACTACCACATATCCAATCATGGTATGGATGAGCCGATTACCTTCTAAGTATTAATCTTTGATGCACGGTTCTAGATGCGTGGCCATAGGCTTTGCAGAGAGGCTTAGGGGTGTCCCCCGGTGGACCTAGGTAACTCTCCGCGCAAGTTAGGCGTGATGTTCAACGGTTGAGACTTATCGGGAAAGGTTGATGCGAGTACCCCCTTACTCAATGTGATCAGTTGAGTGAGTCGCATGGTCCTTGTGTCGTGTGGGTAAAGAAGTACACCCTGCAAGGTTGTTTAATCAATTCGAATTGCTGCGCTCTCGGTTATGAGCAAGCTCAATATCCAATAAATTCTTTGTAGAAGTATCGTTTTGTTCGGATGTGGTACAAGTCACCTCATGACACTTAATTGTTTTGTAATTCAATTAACTAAAACTTGAGGCGGGTTGAGCAAGATAATTAAATTGCTAGGAAGCTAGGTGTTGGATTAGAAAGCTCATGCTTATGCAAAGTACTTAACCCTAAAGCCTTATTGGTTTTTAAAGCCCTCATTTGCATAATCCTTGGTTATTAATTAATTGCGTAAGTCTTGCGAATACCTTTGTACTCATATTGCTTTGTTAACTAAGTTGCAGGTGAGCCGGAGGTTGTGTTTGGCTACTTCTATCCCGCCGACCCCGGTGCGGGCGAGAAGTAGGTCGATGCGGCCTAGATGGTGTCCTTAAGCAAGACCCCATCAATTTATCGTTATTTAGTTATCCGCTGCGAACTCGTTATTTTGGGGATGACATGTTCAACTTTAATTTGATAAACTATATCCCTTACTAATGTTAAGTAGTGAGCCCGAGGCTTGGATGTTGTTGTTGAACTTTAATTTCGGATTCGAACCTATCCTTTGTTGAACTTGTAGTTGCTTAAAATTTGCTCTTTGTGGTACATCGTGATATATGAGATTGTGACGGTATGTGTATATGCATGATCTTGGGCATATGGCGGAGCACATACCGGGACTACGGATTTGATATTATTTTTGACGAATGATGAGTTGGTCATTTCTAATTAGATGTGGGTTAACACGTGACACACTCCTAGCGCGAGCACGTTTAGCTCTCATCTTAATTAATGCTAATGACCGGCGGTTTCGCTTAAAATGATATTAAATTGGGCACTTGTCACACGGGTGCGCAGGCTCCGTCCGTGCTACAGGTGTGGAAACGGGAGCTGCTGGAGGGGCGCAACCAGCAACAGCCGGCGCTGGTGCACGACAAGTTGGAAGAGGTGCCGGGCAGTGACACTGACACAGGCCAGCAGTATCATGCTTCCGTTAGATAACGCGGCGCTCCGGCTCCGCTCCTTCTTCTTCGGGCCCCGAGAGATCGCTGCTATTCGAGCCCAGCTCCCGCCGCACCTTCAGAAGCGTGCCACAAAGTTCGACACCATCGCGGGATGCATGTGGAAGTTCCGCACGATGGCGCTGGCCCCGGACCCCAACGAGGTGATGGTGCTGATGGTGGTCGTCGACGCCCGCGGCCGCGGACGCAAGACCGCCGCGGACGGCATCCCCATGGGCTACTACGGAAACGCGTTCGCGCTCCCGGTCGCCACATCGACGGCCGGGGAGCTCTGCACGAACCCCTTGAGCTACGCCGTTGAGCTGGTGAAGAAGGCGAAGAACCAGGTGGACATGGAGTACATGCAGTCAACGGCCGACCTCATCGTGCTGCGCAGGGGGCAAAGTCCGCGCATCACGCTGGCATGTACTTTCTGTCAGACGAAACCAAGGCCAGGTTTGACGACCTCGACTTAGGATGGGGCAAGGCAAGCCGGTGTATGGGGGTCCAGCAGAAGCCGTCGGCGTCCCGTCCGTTCCCTGGCTGGCGAGCTTCCTCTTAGCCTCCAAGAACGCCAAACGGGGAGGACGGCATCGTCGTACCGATCTGCCTGCCTGTTGCTGCTATGGATAGGTTGGTGGAAGAGATGAGCAAGCTGCTGCGCCTATCAGCCGATGTGACCCTTCTGCACCAGCCTCACGTATTTCCTGTCTCAGCGCTATGAATAGTTCACCATGTGCTGACTATGACCAAAATGAAACTTCATCTCGTCGCATAGTAGCATGAGAATAGAGTCCAGTGGTATGCTCTTGTATGTTTGTCCCAAGGGTTCTATTGATCCTATATACATGTTATCAATACAATAATGCCGTGCTCATCAGCTAAATAATTAACTTGCACGCGTGTTCTCACTCATCACCACACCTAGATCGGGTAATGATGGATTAACATCAAATCCAAAGAAAGACACATCCAATTCAAGTCCTTGCTATAAATTCCATTGTTCAATCTAAATCCAAAAATCTAGGTAATGTCCAAACCAAATGCTTTAAATCCATGACCGGGATAACCCAACAATAAATAAATTTAGCAGCACCTTCTCACCATTTTTTTTCACGAGATCAACTGATGATTTCTTTTGGATACAAATAACATTCCTTACAAGGTTATATAAGGACCGATCTCGAGCAGATCAATTAAATCAACATGCGAGCTTATTCTTATGCATATTTGGTAATTGTAAGGTATGTTACTTAATTATATTATTGTACTTACGAATAATTGGAGAGGACAAGAAAAATTTGTTGGAGAGAGAGCCATAGAGGAGTAGAAGACCAGCAAGGGTGTCCAAACCAAGTTGGAGGTCCCAATATCCCAATTTAAGCTCACCCGGAGTCCACGAGTAGTCCATATTAAAATCGAGACCTAGGCCATATATTG
>NW_020356384.1:0-41501 GCF_002211085.1 Panicum hallii
TGTATATATATTGAGACTTTGCACATCTCGTTTGTTTCTATGCATATATAAATATTTTATAACTTCTTTTCTTCTTTAGTTTTGGACATAGGAAACTAGAAACAATTTATGTGGATATTATGTTCATGAGTACATTCACACTTTTGTAAGTGACAAATTGATGACTGCCAATATCTAAGTACGTAAACACCATTTACAAGTACATTTCTGATTGTGCGGGCATGATAGATTAATATATTTGTTATATTTTTTAAATGATAGATGATGAGAATAATGGAAGAACTCTCTTGGTGGATAGGATTCGGGCAATCTCGTAGGAACTCATACGGTTTAATAATTGCAAGGTCTTATATGCCAAAGGAACATTCTGCTTCAACGGAAAGCTTAATCAGCCACTGTCGTCAGCGTGTGATGTAAACAAAACACTATTAACCGATGGATCGTGATGACGAGTTATATACTTGTGACGAGTTATATAGTTGTGCATTTGTAAATACTAATATATTCGTAAATACTTGTATACTTGTATATTGGATGTATACTTAAGTACGTGCTGGATCGTAACATGTTATCTAGTTTCAAAAGATTTCTACATGATCACGGCTGATGGACGTATAGCAGAGTACGAGCTCGGGTACACGGGTAGACGTAACAATTGTGCGTAAATAAACAGCAACAAAAGAAATAAAACTGGAAACAAAAAGTAAAATTACTTTTATTACCGATCGGCACAACAACAGCTACTACTGGGACAGCCTTAGCGCATTAGCGTGGCAACCCCATTAGTAACAGTTGGTGTTACCATCTAATACTAAAGATTCCTTTAGTACGGACCATGCAACTGGTACTAATGATCAAGACTTTTAGTCTCGGTTGCTCGGTACTGGTTGTACAACCGGTACCAAAGGGAGTTTAAAAATCGGTATTAATTGTGCGTTAAAATATTGTAAGATCGATCCTGTCCTCCATTTTCCACACCAGGTAACCACCTTTCCACTATTCCTAGCTTTATTCATCCAAAAACCCATATTCTATTTATATGAGATATCATTCTTCATCAGTTCAAATTCCATAAACCACAAGAAACCTCCTAAAAATGCTACAAATGTATCTAAGCATATTTTTGTACTCATTCTTCCAAATTCAAGAGTAATATAGAACGTTATTCCAATATTTTAACATTAAAATATTGGAAAACACATTCTAACGAACCATGAAAAGAAAATTCTTGCTAGCCTATTTCCTACATCATATCCTTTGCTCAAATGAAATATAATAATGTTACAATATTTGGAGCATTAAAATATTTAAATTCCCTTTTCTTATGTCTAGAAAATGCATTTCTTATATATATCTTTAGTTCATCTTACTCAATAAGTCCTTAGAAAACCACAGTAAAATACTACAACAATGTATAAACCTATTTCCATCTCTAAATTCTTAGTTGAAACTCAATGGAACCATGTTTCAATATCTAAAACTTTCAAATAGTCGAAAACCCTTTTCTTATATCCAGAAATTCATATTTAATTCCTTTCCAATTCACTATATCTATCGAAATTCCCAAAACACACCAAAGAATCATATAAGGTTAATACTCAAGACCTAATAATCTTGGTTCCATCTTAAAAAAAACCATTTCAAACAGTTCAACCTTTTATTCCTTAGGAAATCCATTTCTTGATATATCTGGAAATCCAATCCTCTTAATCATTCTATTCCAAGCAAATACCCAGCCTCTTCATCATTTTCATAATATATCCCACAACTCAATTAGCTGGGCCAGTGCAACGCGCGAGATCAATGTGCAACTAAGAAGGCGGCTTTTTGTCAGAGAGAAAGAGTCTGCCGCTGTGTGTTAGTGATATAGGTGCACACGCGTGGTTTCAAATGGGAAAGGAAGCCAGTGAGGCAGCTTGTGGGAACAGGACAGGAGGAGCACCTGTAGTACTGCATTAGATGACTAGCAATAATTCATAAGCACTCGACGCAGTATGCAAGCAGTAGCAGCAAGGTGACTCTAGCTACTCTACTACTAGTGTTAGACCTATAAGGGATGAGAGAGCTGGTGGTGGTTTTGATCGTCTGCGGTCATCCAAGGATCACGTAAAGGTAAACCTCGTCATCTTTGTGGACTATTCTTTCCACATGAAGAAGCAGCCTTGTTGATGATCATGAGCCAGGCAACCTAGCTAGTACCTATAACTAACTGGTGTTCATCCATGCATACGCGGTCACTTGCAGAGTTTCGCAGGAAGTTAGTCTATACCCCAACTCTGGCCCATCCGGAAAAATGTTGAAATAAAAGTTAATTTATGGGTAGAGATTATTGGCCTTTTAGTTTTAAACTCTAGTTGACATCACCGATTTATCTTTATTGCATGCGCTCATCCTCCATGGGTGGGCTACAAAAGAAAATAGAATTTGTGTTAGTTGACTCCGCGCGGGGGTATTCAGACATCAAAAAAATTGATTTTTTTCTAGCTGAAGCAACACCTAGCTAATCGTGCCCATGGGCCATAGTTAGTAGGTGGCCGGATTAAGCCGGGCAAGTGCCTAACAATTGGTCATGATAGCACGCGTCATGAAAAATTAATCATCTAGCAAATAATGATAAAAATGCATAATTCATGACAAAGTCCCCAAACATGATAAGCTAAGCTTCGTTAGAACATCTGAATATTGGATGCAAAAAAAATTGTTGTTTAGGCCATCCTAAGGTTTCAACGAATACTTGTATTATTGTACGCCAATCATCTAAAACTTGCGCAAGCTAACTCATTAGCTAAAACCCAGCCTGGCCATGGATAGAGATGGAATTGACATGCATTATTTCTTGATTCGTCTAGATCGTCCAAGAGTCTGTATTTCCCACTTGCATTGGGCAAGGTTCGAGCAAGGAGGCATCCTGCAACCTGCACCCATGCACAGTAGTCTCCAGCCCTAGTCAAGGTAGATTAAATAAACTAGAACGGCGCCACTAGCTGCAAGGTAGATTAAACTAGGACGCGGCTGACCAGGGAGAGACTGATCGAAGCAATGGCTCATTAGTTAATTTGTCTTTTGAAATTATTGGCTACACCAGGCCGTTGATGATCCAATACTCATATGTATGCTTGCGTGTTATATTGTCGTCACTAGAGAGACGGACCGGGCACCAGCAGCTCACCAGCACTATAAATAGGCATGCATCCCCGTTAGTTCATAGAGCAACAAGATCCGGGCAGCAAAGCACGCTCGTGACATCCCTTAGCTAGCTCGTGGCATCCACTGCGTACTTAGCAAACTCCCATCAATGGTAGGTACTTTAAGCTGTGTCTCAGTTGATGATTGTCTGTCATATACAGTACTATGCATGCATCATCAGTTCTCTAGATCCATAAATAGCGCATTAATTATTGCTTTTCTGAACTGATCCATCATATGCTGGCCGAGCTAGGGAAAGACTACCTGTGCACTGCAGCTAGCTAGGTTTTCTACGTACAGCTAGCTAGAGTAACCTGCTAGCTCGCTCGCTAGTTATATTTACCCATATGGATGCATATGTACATGCAGGCGATGATTGCCGTCGGCCCGTTCGGTGGTGCTCAGGGTACATCGCACGACATGACCGGGACATCCAAGAAACTTCAGAGCGTTACTGTTTATAGCAGCAAGGACGGTGCCGGTGGACACATCAACGGCATCTCCTTCTCGTATGAAAATGACCAGGGGTCAACTACGTCGGTCGATACGTGGGGCACAGCTGCAGGCTCAAAAGCTACGGTATGTATGTTCTTGTCGATTCATTGTACGTTGTTATAGCTAATGTACCAACCTATTCTAATGTGCCAAAATCGTCGTTAGTTTACCATTCCAGCAGGTGCGTATTTGGCCAACCTCTCCGGCACATTCGACAACAATGTCAAATCGCTGACTTTTGTCACTAGCGACGGGGAGCCATACGGGCCGTACGGTGATCCGGCAGCTGGGAAGGGTTTCGAGATACCAATGCATAAGGGCGCCATCGTCGGCTTCTTTGCTCATTCCGGCGGGGTGCTCAACTCTCTCGGGGCATACGTGGGTGCCCAGCCATAGATGCAACACAGTATGCTACCAACAGTACTACCGGCCGGAACCGTTGGGCATGCATGCTGGTGGCCACCTTGATGCCTTGTGCTGCTGTTTGATTACTCAGCTGTGTGCAGTTTAATACAATAAAGTAGCTAGGGGCCCTACCGATCAGTACTTTAGCAGTAGCTGATGGATGGATTCCCATAGCTGTCCGTCTAAGTGTGCTTCTTTAAGTTACCGCTTTGCTGTTTGCGTGTTGTTTGCACTGTCCTGAATGGCTTTGTGATGAATAAAGGTCTTGGAACTTTGTTATTTATTTCCTCATATTTTGGTAAGAGTGGTACCCCTGTGAATCATATTGGATCAAAGACTATTATTTGGCCTAGTTTTATACAACGCTCAAAACAACCGCGTGTACGGTGATTGAGTTTTCAGTTATACTGCAGAAGGTCCTGCATGCATTTTGAACCACCATGAAGTTAACTAACTCGAGAGTAGGGAATCCAAACACCCTGGGCCCAGCCAACAGAAGATCTCAATCGTGTACTCAGGCAAACCACCCGCCAAAACAGTAACTAAATCCACACAGGCAACTTCCACGTCTAAAAGATACTCTGGTAGAGCGCGTTAGGGAGCGTTAAGTCCATGCAGCAGTACCACTGTGCAACAGGTGTTATTATTATATCACCAGCAGCTAAATATATTCGAACTTAGGAGAAAACTGAAGTGATCCAACTGTAGTTTTGAATAGAGAGAGAGAGAGGGGGGGGGGGGTGTATTTGGCATGCATATATATTCAGCTCCCTACTTAACTCTGCATGTTTTATGTCCGCTTCATGTGTACGCAGTTCAAGTGTATTTGAACTGTTTTTGCACTATGCATTATCTAGGAATAATCAATCTTATACTTACATTATAATAGCCTGGTAAGTGCTACAAGCATGCCGATGACTCAACTTGTGTTACTATTGTTGCTTAAGAGATTTGTAGAACCCTCTATAATACAGCTCCCCCACTCCTTATATCCCGAATCTCCCTTCCATTGGAGCTCTTCCGAGCTGCCCACGGCCACCTATGCCCGCCTCCCAATTACTGCCCCGCCCTTCACCATCATCGACCTACGACCAGTGCGCTGGCCACGGATGATGACCATGCAACCAACTGGAGCCAAACCTCCTTGCAAAAGTGAAATCCCTGTTCTGTTCCATTTTCCACCTGTTTCAACACCGCTCTAGCAAGCGACCACCGACAAGATTGCCCTTGCAGGTTTTCCTCTTCATGGTCTACCTGTCATATAGTTGCTATCATGAGTCATCATATGAACTGAGCACCAGAGAAGGCAAAGTTATAGTTTTCGAGTCATTGGGGAAACCACACGTCGATATCCAACACGTTCTAGCTAGACGCGTTGAAGAAGTAAATTAATTTTTGTAACAATCTAATTTTCAAATCAGGAATCTAAATAAATTTTTGTAGCATCAATAAGATTTTTATTCAATCTCTTTTGATTTTAGAATATTTACCGCAAATTATAAATAATTTACTTAGCCATAAAAAGAAATATAAGAAAATATAGGTCTTGTGTGTTTCATGCCGCATCGCATCGTTTTATTGCTTGTCTTTCAGTTGAATTTAAATTCAAATAATTTGATTGTTTCTTTTTTCTTTCCTCTCCCTTTTCTCTTTTGGGCTCAATCTAATCCTCTTTCTTTCCCACTCCCCCTTCCTTCTCTTTTTTGGCCCAGCCCAGTTCCTTTTCCCTCTCTCTTTCCCTTCTCTCTTCTCCCTTCCTTTTCTCCCGCGCGGCCCAGCACAACCGGCCCAGCCGCTCCCCTATCCCGGCCCAACCCTCACTCCCGACCAACCCCACCCTCTTCTCTACTTCCCTGCCACTGACATACGGGCTCCACATGTTGGGGTCATCCCCTTCCACCGACCGAGCCGGACTCGAGCTCGAGTCCGACCCGGCCAGGCTGCCTCCCCTCGTCTCTCGGCATGCATGCCGAGGCCCCGCAGCCGCCCCTTTATAAGCAGCCTCCAGGACCCCCCCCGACCCACCAAAGCCCTCAGCAACCGCCCTCTGCCTCGCAAACCCTAGCTCGCGCGGCCGCAGCCGCTCGAGTACGATCGCGCCTTCAAACCCGCCGCCTCGCCGACCCAATCTCGCCTCCAACCGCCGCCGGAGCTCCGCTTTGAGGCGAGCAAGGTAGCCCCTCTGATTTCCCTCTCAATCTCGCCTTCTCGAGCGTGCGATTTCTCACCGGAGTCGCCACGCCGCGCGCCGCCATCAAACGCCCCTCTCTGGCCCGCGGTTTCCCATCCCGAGCCCCTAGACGCGTTCTCCATCATGCCCTCTTCCTCCTGACCCAAACCCGAGTCGAAACCGAGCCCCGGACTGCTGTTTGGTGAAGTCCGGCGAGATTCCGGCCGCTCGCCGCCGCGAAACCCGCCGCCCGCGCCGCCTTGGCCGCCGCGCGCTGTTGGATCTAGATCCAACAGATCAGATTCGATCTACCCCGAGTCAGCCCAACCCCGTACCGGTCGACCCTAGCTAGTTTTGCACAATAGTCCCTCTATTTTATGAAAATCAATCCGCGCTCCACCCTAGTTCAAAAGTATTTTCGATTAGGTCCTTTTCTTATGTTTTAGCCCCTTTCTTTTTCTAAAATCCAACTTGCCATCCCTAACCCATCGGTTTTCTATATTAACCCCCGAGTTTAAGGTTTATTTATGTTTTAGCCCTCTATTTTTTTGTTCAGAGCCCTTTTAGTTTTAAACCTTTTACAAATAAGCCCCTAGAACCATGTTTTAGCCATAACTTCTACATTTCAACTCCGTGGTCATCGATTCTTGCGCCCACATGATCCTTGCGATGTGTACAGTAGCTTTATAACCTTGTTTTGTTCTGTTTACATTGTTTGGTGTACTGTTTCTTATTTGTTGTACTTGTTTGTTTGTATGAACTTGTGTGGTGCGATAGACGGTGTGTAGTTCGAGAATCCGCAAGACCAAGGCTTTGAAGACGCCTCTGAGTAGCAGCAGTGCTTTGAAGAAGGCAAATGGTTCTTGATCATAATTCGGCCCGAATAATCTTAATACACACCTTTATTTATATGCATGCATGAGTCTATAATTTGATGGATCCCAAACTAAGGACATGCCTAGTGTCTATTGTACTTTGGTTTGTTAACTTGGAAACAATGCTACACTTGTTTTACTTCATATTTTGGGATACCTTTATGGTGTTAATTATAAGATTATTATCTTAAGTGGAACATGGAGGAGCACCTACGAAAACAGTGCAACCACAATACTACATGGCTTTGGCCTTGGCTAATTAATTAGAAACTTTAGCTTATGATAATCTTACCGAAATGGCAAGAGGGGTTGCATCATTCGGGTATAGCTCGGTCCTCTTGAGGTTGTGATATAGTCCTGGTTAAGGCGTCTTCCTCATTAGGAGAGTTATGACCATTTTGACTTGAAACCTTAGCGGATTGTCATAAGTTAGGGATTTAGGGAGCCTTTGTAAAGCCTCGTAGTGAATCCCTACCACTCATCTCGGAAGTGTTTAAGGGCTCTGCAAATCCAGGCATCAAGGGAAACACGAGTTGTGGGTAAAGTGTACAACCTCTGTAGCGTGTAAACAGATATATCAGCTGTGCTCATGGTTAAGAGCGCTTTGGAGCCTCACATGATAATTGAACTTGAAAAATGATCTAAATTGATGTTCTTTGTTTATGTTGTTGGTACTTATCTCTTTTACTTACTTAAGGGTTTATGGTATATACTTGCACATAGGTAATGCTTGCTAAATAAAACTGGACCAACTAAAAGTGCTTATCGCAGTCAAACCATGTCAGCTATTCCTTGAAATTGGCCTTGCATGTCATATAATTTACTCCACTTGATGAGTACCGATCATAAGTTTAGTCACGCTTGCTTTACTAAAACTAATGCTGCTCAGAACAAGATAGTTGTCCAGAGTTCCCTGAAGACTTCGAGGAGTTCTAGGCATATGTCTCGCAGTCATCTGCCTGTGAAGTTGAAGTTCCGCTGCTTGTTAAAGACGTTTATTTGTTTGCTTAAGATTATGACTTTCGGTCCTGTAATAAAGTACTTTAATACTCTCTTTCGCTATAATATTATTTCGGATATACACTTGTATCGTCTATCGTATGTGTGTGAACTTGATCCTGGCGCACATATGAGATGCATCTGGTTTCTTCTTAAAACCGGGTGTGACAATTTTGTTATTCATCTCTACAAAACACATTTTATTTTTTGAATCAAGGTTTATTCCGGAAAAAACAGCATTGCTTTTGGAGAAACACTTGATATTAGAATAGACTTTCCGGTATGTGTTTGCATATATATTGAGAGTTTGCACATCTTGTTTGTTTCTATGCATATATAAATATTTTATAACTTCTTTTCTTCTTTAGTTTTGGACATTGGAAACTGGAAACAATTTATGTAATTATTGTTTTTGTGAGTACATTCACACTTTTACAAGTGACAAAGTGATGAGTGCCGATATCTAAGTACATAAACACCATTCACAAGTACATTTCTCATTGTGTGGGCATGATAGTTTAATATTTGATCACATTTTTCAAATGATAGATGATGAGAATGAAGGAAGAACTCCTCTTGGTGGATAGGATTAAAATTTTAAAATATTAAATATTTATTGGCACCATGAATTAAATTGTTAAAATATTAAATATTATTAGCATGTTCAAATTCAAAGAAAAATATTTTTAAATTATTATGTTGTTTAGTATAATCTATATTTCGATTAACAATGTAAAACTATGCTAAGCTTGCTAGCCAACCGAACCCGCTTTGAGACGTACTATAAACAAACTGATCTAAATTCTCTTCTTAATTTCTTAGACTTAACAACTCGAGCCAGAATTAGTCAACCAGGCATGAAGAAGCCACTACTTGTATATGGTACCAGTACCAACCTGTTTGCTTGTACGTAAAGATGTCCATCTACTTATACGTTTGGTCGGCCAAGTTCGTGTTGTGGAACCCAATCACTTTATTTGGATCGGTTTGATTCTTTTATTCAGCAAGGTTGCTCGTAACTATCACTAATTATTCTTTGAAGAAATGGCCATAGCATGCAGTTGACGGTGTGTGCGCTTGCATTTATAGTCATAGGGCTGCATCTGCTTGTGTAAATATGTAAGTGTCGTATAAAAAATAACAATTCAACTGCTCAGTTGGATAATGTTGTTAAGTACCTTACGAGTAACTAATCAGTTTTCGTTCAAATGCCAAAAACTTAATCAGCAAGATGACCTGGACGAGACTTGGCCATTATTTTTCACGACTCGGAGAGCAAAGAAGCCAGCACGTCTTGTGCTAGTACTGGTTATTAAGCTAATAACAGCTATAATCATCACACCTAAAACAACGGCGTGTTTAAGAGGTGCCATCAGCGAGATGCCAGGATAGGGTACCGTATGACCAGCCTTAACGCATGTTAGTGGCGTCGTTGATTCTCACGAATTTTGGACATACGTGACCATAGAAGGTTCGTGGTGCTAGGTAGATGTTCAGTGGCCAGGGTACTAGGTTTACAATATTGGTCCGTGATGAACGGAAGTACCGCTAGACGTATTATTCGAATGAAATTTAAGCGTTCATAGTAACTTCTAGCTAGGATTCATTTTTTAAGCTAAAGAAAATCTGTATTCTCAAGGTAAAATAATCAGTCTTATACTTAAATTATAATAGCCTAGTAAATGATACAAGTGTACCGCGACTCTTTTTTATTATTGTTGCCTTAAGTTATATGTTGGACCCCTCCATAATATGGCTCCCCCGCACCCTATATCACCAACCGAACATCCCTAGCCTTTCGTTTTTCCATCGAAGCTCTTCCGAGCTGCCCACGGCCACCTATGCCCGCCTCCCAATTACCGCACCCCCGTTCTCCACCATCGACCCACGATCGGTGCGCTTTTCACGGATGATGACCACGCAACTAACTTGAGCCACTCCTGATAAAAAAAACTACCTTGCAAAAGCTCTAAAAGTGAAATCCCCATTCCATTCCATTTTCCACCAGTTTCAACACCGTTCTAGGAAGGGACCACCAACGAGATCCCCTTCACGGGTTTTCCTCTTCATTTTCAACCTGTCATATGGTTGCAATCTTGTGTCATCACATGAACGAGAAAGTAAAGTTATAGTCTTCGACTTATTTAGGAAACCACAAGCCGATACCCAACACATCCTAGATAAATGCGTTGAACAATTAAATTATTTTTATTATTCATTTGTAAAAAGCCACATTTCATTTCTGATTGTGCGGGCATGATAGTTTAATATATTTGTTATATTTTCTAAATGATAGATGATGAGAATGAAGGAAGAACTCCTCTTGGTGGATAGGATTCTGGCAATCTGGTAGGAACTCATACGGTTTCATAATTGCAAGGTCTTATATGCCAAAGGAACATTCTGCTTCAACGGAAAGCTTAATCAACAACTGTCGTCGGCGTGTGATGTAAACAAAACACTATTAACTGATGGATCGTGATGACGAGTTATATACTTGTGATGAGTTATATAGTTGTGCATTTGTAAATACTAATATATTCGTAAATACTTGTATACTTGTATATTGGATATATACTTAAGTACGTGCTGGATCGTAACATGTTATTTAGTTTCAAAAGATTTCAACATGATCACGGCTGATGGACGTATAGCAGAGTACGAGCTCGGGTACACGGGTAGACGTAACAATTGTGCATAAATAAACAGCAACAAAAGAAATAAAACTGGAAACAAAAAGTAAAATTACTTTTATTACCGGTCGGCACAACAACAACTACTACTGGGACTGCCTTAGCGCATTAGCGTGGCAACCCCATTAGTAACAGTTGGTGTTACCAACTAATACTAAAGGTTCCTTGCCCCTCCAATATTTCTGGATGGAAAAGCCATTGGTTCTATATCGGAAACCATAACCCCCAACTTCCTGAAAGATCTAGGAAACCCCCTGTCGTGAGGCCGTAGTGGAACAACGATATTCCTGGATGGAAAAGCTATTGGTTCTACATCGAAAATAATGTCCCCCAACTTCCTGAAAGATCTGGATTGGATTTGCAGATATATCAAGAAACCTAGTACCCTGGCCACTGACCACCTAGCTAGCACCACGAACCTTCGTAAATACAGACTTTTGGACGATCTAGACGAATCAAGAAATAATACATGTCAATTCCATCTCCATCCATGGCCAGGCTGGGTTTTAGCTAATGAGTTAGCTTGCGCAAGTTTTAGATGATTGGCGTACAATAATACAAGTATTCGTTGAAACCTTAGGATGGCCTAAACAACAATTTTTTTTGCATCCAATATTCAGATGTTCTAACGAAGCTTAGCTTATCATGTTTGGGGACTTTGTCATAAATTATGCATTTTTATCATTATTTGCTAGATGATTAATTTTTCATGACGCGTGCCATCATGACCAATTGTTAGGCACTTGCCCGGCCACCTACTAACTATGGCCCATGGGCACGATTAGCTAGGTGTTGCTTCAGCCAGAAAAAATCAATTTTTTTGATGTCTGAATACCCCCGCGCGGAGTCAACTAACACAAATTTTATTTTCTTTTGTAGCCCACCCATGGAGGGATGAGCGCATGCAATAAAGATAAATCGGTGATGTCAACTAGAGTTTAAAACTAAAAGGTCAATAATCTCTACCCATAAATTAACTTTTATTTCAACATTTTTCCAGATAGGCCAGAGTTGGGGTATAGACTAACTTCCTTGCGAAACTCTGCAAGTGACCGCGTATGCATGGATGAACACCAGTTAGTTATAGGTACTAGCTAGGTTGCCTGGCTCATGATCATCAACAAAGCTGCTTCTTTATATGGAAGGAATAGTCCACAGAGATGACGAGGTTTACCTTTACGTGATCCTTGGATGACCGCAGACGATCAAAACCACCGCCAGCTCTCTCATCCCTTATAGGTCTAACACTAGTAGTAGAGTAGCTAGAGTCACCTTGCTGCTACCGCTTGCATACTGCGTCGAGTGCTTATGAATTATTGCTAGTCATCTAATGCCGTACTACAGGTGCTCCTCCTGTCCTATTCCCACAAGCTGCCTCACTGGCTTCCTTTCCCATTTGAAACCACGCGTGTGCACCTATATCACTGACACACAGCGGCAGACTCTTTCTCTCTGACAAAAGCCACCTTCTTAGTTGCACATTGATCTCGCGTGTTGCACTGACCAGCTAATTGAGTTGTGGGATATATTAAGAAAATGATGAAGAGGCTGGGTATTTGCTTGGAATAGAATGATTAAGAGGATTGGATTTCCAGATATATCAAGAAATGGATTTCCTAAGGAATAAAAGGTTGAACTGTTTGAAATGGTTTTTTTAAGATGGAACCAAGATTATTAGGTTTTGAGTATTAACCTTATATGATTCTTTGGTGTGTTTGGGAATTTCGATAGATATAGTGAATTGGAAAGGAATTAAATATGAATTTCTGGATATAAGAAAAGGGTTTTCGACTATTTGAAAGTTTTAGATATTGGAACATGGTTCCATTGAGTTTCAACTAAGAATTTAGAGATGGAAATAGGTTTATACATTGTTGTAGTATTTTACTGTGGTTTTCTAAGGACTTATTGAGTAAGACGAACTAAAGATATATATAAGAAATGCATTTTCTAGACATAAGAAAAGGGAATTTAAATATTTTAATGCTCCAAATATTGTAACATTATTATATTTCATTTGAGCAAAGGATATGATGTAGGAAATAGGCTAGCAAGAATTTTCTTTTCATGGTCCGTTAAAAGGTGTTTTCCAATATTTTAATGTTAAAATATTGGAATAACATTCTATATTACGCTTGAATTTGGAAGAATGAGTACAAAAATACGTTCTTGTGGTTTATGGAATTTGAACTGATGAAGAATGATATCTCATATAAATAGAATATGGGTTTTTGGATGAATAAAAGCTAGGAATAGTGGAAAGGTGGTTACCTGGTGTGGAAAATGGAGGACAAGATCTTACAATATTTTAACGCACAATTAATACGAATTTTTAAACTCCCTTTGGTATCGGATATACAACCAGTACCGAGCAACCGAGACTAAAAGTCTTGATCATTAGTACCAGTTGCATGGTCCGTACTAAAGGAACCTTTAGTATTAGTTGGTAACACCAACTGTTACTAATGGAGTTGCCACGGTAATGTGCTAAGGCGGTCCCAGTAGTAGCTGTTGTTGTGCCGATCGGTAATAAAAGTAATTTTACTTTTTGTTTCCAGTTTTATTTCTTTTATTGCTGTTTATTTACTCACAATTGTTACGTCCACCCGTGTACCCGAGCTCGTACTCTGCTATACGTCCATCAGCCGTGATCATGTTGAAATCTTTTGAAACTAAATAACATGTTCCGATCCAGCAGATACTTAAGTATATATCCAATATACAAGTATACAAGTATTTACGAATATATTTGTCGGAGGAATTCTCCAGCCGGGTGGCGGAAAGCACCCGCCTAATCCTAGTTAAGGATGGGTTTGGAGGAGACTTAGGAGCGCTCGATCGGTGGACAGATGAACGCAGGAAGGACACGAAGATTTTGAGTGGTTCGGGCCGCCGGAGCGTAATACCCTACGTCCACTTTTGTGTTGTATTAGCTACGTGAGCCTGAATGGAAAGCAGCATAAGCTTGTGTGTGGGCAACCTGGAACTTGTCCTCTAACGAGTACACTCTCCCTTTTATAGTTCAAGGGAGGTGCTTACACTGTGCGGAACCCCGACAGGTGGGCCCGGCAAACAGAGACCTACTCTATGTGATATGGAGATCTCCCTCTCCAGCCCCTTGTCGCAGCCTTCTTGGTTGGGAAGATATCGTGCGTATCCACAATCCGGATACGGTTGTGTGCCGTCCTGCAGGCACAGTGACCGCTGTCAGTGTTACCCAACAGTGGTGCTGTGCTGCCACTGTCAGGTGCGATTCTGTCAGGCGAGGGAGCAGTACTGACCCGCTACGCCGTTGCCTCCGTGCGTACTGTAATAGCGCACGCCTCTGTTCTCTTGTTACAGCCCATCATTACGCCGCGCGCGGCGCTGTGACGGAACTGCACGCCGCTGGTGCACTGTAACGGTGATACGACGCGCCGCCTTGAAAACAGGCGGGCTTACCGTGGTGTCAGCCTACCTGCCCCGCGTGTCAGGGGCAGGCCACACTTTTTGACTTGGGCGCGCCCGGCCCAGCTACCGCATTAAATGCTGGTAGGTGGGATGGAGATCTGCGAAGGGCCTCCAGCCACGCGCACGTGTCAGGGCTAGGCCCGCTCCATCCGTAGGGGCGGCACGTGGCGGCACCGGACCTCTCCCCGGAGGGAGGGGGGTCCGGGCCCCCGAGGCCGGTTGGAGCGGTCAAGCCCGTGATGGTCCAGCCATCACACGTGGCGGCCCCGGACCTCCCTGGGGAGTCCGGGTCCGCGGGGGCTACCCGAGAGCTCCCTTGCCTTCCGTGGCATGCGGAGGCTCCGGACCTCAGGGAGCTCGGGGAGGGTCCAGAGACCACGGTCCTAGCTGTCAGGCCCGGGCCGTATGCCACGTCGCCCAGAAGGCGAGGGGGAGATCACGTATAGTGATACGCTTAGGGCCTGGACATCCTAGCAGGAGGTACCCCTGTCTGTATGTACCGACAGAGACCCCCGGGCCCACCTCGGGTGAAGAATGAACCCGCAGGTGGGGCCAGTTTCCCAGCATTGCGCCGGGTGGACAGCTCGTTCCCGCTGGGGAAGGGCACGGATGACCTTTCCCCCAAAGCGGGATCCCCGAGGGGCTCGTCCCCCGCCCGCGCCATGCGCGTCAGGCGGTGCAAATTCCGCCTTTCCTCCTTCCTTCCCGTGGTCACGCCTCTGACCAGCGGGCCCGGGCCCACCGGTCATTGGGTGTGAGAGGAGGGGGCCTGGTGCAGGCAACCGTTCGACTTCTCCTCGGTCGCCGCAGAGCGCAAGAGGGCAACAGCCTTTTGCATAAAAGGCAGGCGCCGAAGGGAACGGCTACCTTTTCGCTCTTGCCACCAACAGACGCCGTAGCGCCCCTTCGCCATCGCAATCCTCCTTACGAACTGCTTCCTTGCGCTCGGCTTCCTTCTCCTCCCTGCTCTCTTGCGATCCATCCTTTGCGACCTCAACATCCATCGCGATGTCTTCACTTCCTTTCCCGCACCGCTTCCAGAGCCAGGCGCAGCTGAACTCTATGCGCCACCTTCTTGGACGGTCCGTGCCGACGCAAGCCGGGAAGCTTAGGGCCGGCAAGATCCCCCTCCGCGACCTTGCCGCGGGGGAGTTTGTTCTCTTCAACTCGTTCATTATGTGCGGGTTGGTTCCTCCGATCTCCTCCTTCTTCCTCCTGCTCCTGGAGGAGTTCGGCCTCCAACTTCAACATCTCACCCCCACTCCGTCCTCCTCGTGATGGTCTTCGCCCACTTCATGGAGATGTTCGTGGGGGTGCGCCCTTGCACCACCATCTTCCGGCATTTCTATGCCTTGGTCGGGTCCGGGAGGAGCAAACGCGAGGTCGGCACTTACTACTTCCAGCTTCGGCAGGGGGCGGCGAGCTCCTACATCAGCGCCTTCCCCAGCTCCAAGTGGGAGGACTGGCATGAAGGCTGGGTCATCGCGGTGGCCGACCCCCACGACCGCCTGGAGCTGCCAACGGAGGCCCCCCAAAGTGACCGGAGCACCTGGAAGGCCAAGCCGACAAATGCCAGCGGAGCTCGACCCGGTGCTGAACCGGATCAAGAAGCTTGCGAGGGGCGGCCTGACTTCCATGATGGTGCTGGGCGACTTCCTGAAGCGGCGAATTACCCCCCTGCAGCAGCGGTCCCGGATGGCCTACATGTACACAGGGCTAAATGACTGCTGCAGGATCGCGCGCGGGCCCGGCGCTGACTTCACCAGAGCGGAGCTGGAGGCGGCGGTTCGGGCGATGACCGGCGAGGCGTTCAGTCCCGAGTCCCTGGTCCTCCCGAGCGGGGTCAAGGCCCTGTGCAAGGACCAGGCGTTGCGGTCTTCAGTCCTGGCGTCGATGCCGACCCTAGACGAGGGCGGTCTGGCGGTCCGGCAACTGGGAGGCGACCCCAACCGCGGGCTCCAGATCTCTGGCGCCACACCGGACCGCCAGCAACGCGCCAGCGAAGGTCCCGAGGAGCTGAGTGCCGGAGGTCTGGCCCCCGACGGGAAAGGGAAGGAGAAGGTGCCGGTGCCGGAGCACCGGCACAAGGACAATGCGGGTGCTGCCCCGGCCCAAAGGAGTGACGAGGCCCAGGGGGTGGCACCCGCGCGGAGCAGCCAAGCCGAAGGGAGCAAGTCCCGGAGGCTCTAGCGTGGTGACGGCTCCTTGGTCGGGGAGCCGGCGCCCAAGCGCCAGAAGACGGCGGGGGCGGAGGAGCAGAGCGGAGCCACCGCCGCCCCAACGCCAGCAGCCGGATAAGAGACCGGAGGAGGCGTGGCGGCCTTCTCCAAGGCAGCAGACTCCTCCACCACCACCGCCGCCGACACGGCGGCCAGCTACGCCACTGCCACCGCCGACAGAGCAGAGGCCGCAGACCCCACCCACGCCACTTGAAGCACCAGCAGCTAGCGACCATCACCAAAGGTCCGGGGGATCCTCGACAGGGAGGAAGGTCCCCCAAGCTGCCCGGGGCAGGTGGGAGTGGTATGTCTTCGCGTAAGTAGTCTTCTTAGAGCTCTTCATTATCCTTCTTAACTTCTGGACCTTAACCATATTGGTGATACGGCAGGCCCCAATTTTCAGAGGCACCAATCGGGGGATCCGGCCCCCAGCCTGCGCCGGAATCGTCGGCGTCGGCCCCAGCAGGGCCCCCGCCTGGGACCACCCCAGAAACCTCCGGACCTAGGGGTCCGGAGCCAGAGGCCACGACACCGCCACGACCCGAAGCCGCCCCCCAGGAGGAGGACGCTAGGCCTGCTGCGGCGGCCGAGGCACCAGCGGCCGCGCCGGGCACCGAGGCCGGGCCCTCTCCAGTTGAGCCAGCAGTAGAGGGGGTCGCTGCTGTGGCAGAGGTTGCAGCGCCGGAGATAGTGGAGGTGGTGGAGACAGCGGCACTGGAGGCTGCTGAGGTTACCAGCGCCGCTGCCCCACCAGCGGAGGAGGAGGAACCGGAGGTGCTGCTGGGAAGGCCCCTTCTCCTGAGCGCAGCAGAGATCCCCTCCCCCGGCTCCTGGCCAAATGCCAGCAGGCTCAAGAGGAGCTGGAGGCTGGCATTCCCCGAGAGTGGGAGAAGCAGGATGCGGAGTACTTCCGGCTCTCCGACTGGGAGCGCCGCCTGGGGGACCGCATCATGTCCGCCACCGCCCGGCACGCTGAAGAGCGCGCCAAGCTCGTGCTGGAGTGCGAGCTCCTGCAAGAGCAACTGCAGAAGGCTCGCGGTGGAGGAGAAGATGCTAGCGGCGACCGAGAAGGAGCAGGCTGCCCTGGAGCTAGCCAACTAGGCCAAGACGGCGGCGGCAGCGGTCGAGGCGCAAGAGGCCTCCCTCGCAGAGCTGGCGGCAACCCGCGAAGCAGAGGTGGTGGCCCGGCTCCAAGAACTCCAGAAGCGGGAAGAGGCCATGGAGGAGGAGCTGGCAGCCGGGACACAGAGGCTCCAGAGCGGGAAGCAGCCCTCCGGGAGAGGGAGGCCAAGGTGGAGGAGCTCCTGGCGGAGCGGAGCGCCAGCACCAACCGGATCACAAGATGGGTCGGCGCGGTGAACCCTCTGCTAGAAGCACTCGGAGCCAACCCCATCCGGGCGCCGGGGGCCTCTTCACCACTTGGCGCCGCCCTCCAGGTCCTGGACTCCACTGCCGAGCGGCTGCGGGATGTGGAGGCCAGCATCCAGGACCTCCTGGAGACCGAAGGGCGTGTAGTTGCCCGGGGGATGGCGGAGTACATCCTCACCAGCTTCCGAAGCCACGACCCCGCCATCCAGCTGACTCCAGTCCTGGTCGGACCTCTCCGGGCAACGGCAGCCGCTGCGTGGGAGGGAGTCCAGGAGGCAGCGGACATGGTCGCGGCACGCGTCCGACGTCGCCCGGAACCTGCACAGAGCGGGGGTGCCTCCGGGACACCAGATCAATAGTTCTAGAATCTTTTTGTTGTTTCTTATGTAATATAACTTTTGTTATTGTAAAATAACTTCGTAATGTTGTGCATATTATCAGTAATGCATTAAATATTTCGTGCGTCTACTTTTTTGCAAAAACTTAGCTGTTTTCCTGGTTGTCGAACCGTAAAGTGTTCTCGAGTACACCGAGGTCCCGTGGCCCCCTAGGAGGTAGTCGCGTTAGGTCGGGACTAGCTGCCATAGAACCAAGGTCCTGCACATGACTTAGGATCGACGCTTAGTAGACGTCCCCACGAGGTCCCGGTCCGGCCAGCGAAGGCCTACTGAGTTGCGTATGGAGTCAGAGCACCGAGGCCACTGTTCGGGAATCTAAGGGGTCCCGGCCCCCAGGTCCATTGTTCGAGGTACAACGGTACTCGTCCTAGGGGGCAGGGCGTGTAGGCTGAGGGTACGGAACCAGGCTAAACGGCTACACGGTCCTGGACCCCAGCAAAGAACGAGCACATCTCCCTGAAGCCAGTTCCCGGGTGTCCGGTTCCTTTTCTTCCGCAAGATAGGGGTCCCAGGCGGAGACGTAGTGTAGCAACTTAGGTAGGGCCTTCGGCACGACACAGACGCGAAAAACCACGTGGGGGTTAGCGCAACGGGAAACAAGGAATAAACAGAACTACATAGATTTCAAGGACACACTGAGAAACAAATTTTTCCTTAACGAATTGGTACAGGAGAGTTGTGCGATGTACGCCAGGGGCCGGTTTTACGAGGGCGGACCTCCACCGCCTTGGACCGCACGTTGGAGCTACCAATTACAAAGGAAAAATTTTCTCTCAACTAGGTCCTAGGGATAGAACTTACGGAGGTGCTCAATGTTCCATGGATTGGGTAGCTGCATACCATCCTCCGCAGCCAAACGAACAGATCCGGGTCGGCACACCTTTGTCACCTTGAAGGGCCCCTCCCAGCTGGGGGAGAGCTTGTGCAGGCCCTCTCGGTTTAGGATTCGCCTTAAGACTAAGTCCCCGACCCGGAGCTCCCTACTACGCACGAACCGTTGGTGGTAGCGCCGGAGCGCTTGGTTGTACCGTGCATTTCGGACTGCTGCTCGCCATCTGCGTTCGTCGACGAGTTTCATGTCTTGGCGATGCTGCTGTTCCTGCAAGTCCTCATCAAAAGCCTGGACTCGTAGAGAGCCCATGGTGATCTCCGGGGGAAGGCACGCTTCAGCCCCGTAGACCAAGAAGAAAGGGGTTTCCCCTGTTGCCCGGCTGGGTGTGGTCCGGTTCCCCCACAGCACACTCGGAAGTTCATCAATCCACCTTGCGCCATGTTTCTCAAGATCACAGTAGGTCCGGATCTTGAGCCCTCTGAGGATCTCAGCATTAGCCCGCTCAACTTGGCCATTGCTCCTGGGGTGCGCCACTGAGACGAAACAGAGCTGGATGCCAATGTCCTCGCAGTACTCCTGGAAGTATTGGCTCGTGAACTGAGTCCCATTGTCGGTGATGACGCGGTTCGGGACCCCGAACCGGCACACGATTGACCTGAGGAAAGCGGTTGCTGACGCCTTGGTGATGTTGACCACTGGGGTTGCCTCCGGCCACTTGGTGAATTTGTCAATGGCGACATAGAGGTACCGGTACCCGCCGACGGCCCTAGGGAAAGGTCCCAAGATATCCAACCCCCACACGGCAAAGGGCCAAGAGGGAGGAATCATCTGCAGTGCCTGAGCTGGAGTGTGTATCTGCTTTGCATGGAACTGACACGCTTTGCAGGACCTTACCAACTCAGCTGCATCCTGGAGCGCTGTCGGCCAGTAAAAGTCATGCGGAAGGCCTTACCGACCAGCGTGCGGGATGAAGAGTGACTTCCGCACTCGCCTCCATGGATCTCCGTGAGCAAGTCGCGGCTCTCTTCCTGGGTAATGCACCGCATGAGGATGCCGTTGGCGCCACGGCCGTAGAGATCCCCTTCTACCATCGTGTATCGCTTAGCCATCCGGACTATGCGCTCAGCAGATGCTTGGTCTTCAGGAAGGAAATTATCTTTCAGGTAGTCCCGGACCTTAGAGATCCATGCATCGGGACCTTCCTGAGAATTTGGACGTGGCTCCCTGAGGTCTTCGGGACCCTCGAGGGAGCACACAACCCTTGGCGGGCTCCACGGATGGAGCACCACCGGGACCGCTAGCTTCGAGGTGCTAGTCCGACCCCCTTCGCCTAGGTCAGCAGGCTGGGCGGAAGGCTTTAGCAGGCGTCTCTGAAAGACGCCCTCAGGCACGGGTGCTTGAGTCGATGCGCTCGCGGAGAGTGCATCAGCTGCTGAGTTGGCCTCGCGTGGAACA
Organism: Panicum hallii; assembly: GCF_002211085.1. Lineage (NCBI taxonomy): Eukaryota > Viridiplantae > Streptophyta > Magnoliopsida > Poales > Poaceae > Panicum > Panicum hallii. Next base: position 20,546 of record NW_020356384.1, read on the forward strand.
TGTTGCAGTTCCAGCACATGGAAGTCCTTCTCCAGCCTCTTCACGTGAATGAGGTAGGCTGCAAGCTGGGGATTGTTACAGCAACATTCCCCCCGGACTTGCCTGATGACGAGTTGGGACTCTCCTTTGACCAGGAGTTCCCGGACTCCCAGGGACAAAGCCGCCGTGAGTCCAAAGATTAAGGCCTCATACTCCGCCATGTTGTTGGTGGCCTCAAAATCGAGGTGCACCATGTACTTCAACTACTCGCCATGCGGGTCGATGAGGACCACGCCAGTCCCTGCCCTCTTGCTGCGGGCGGACCCGTCAAAGAAGAGGGTCCAGTGGGGTCCGGTGAACATCGGAGCCCGGACTTCCAGACGTGGGGGGTCCGAGCCATCACGCGGACCCCCAGGGACGCTTGGCGATGGCGTCCATTCCACGACGAAGTCAGCAAGAACGTGACTCTTGACGGCATGGCGTGGCTAGAAGTCGAGCTGGAATCCAGCGAGCTCAGCTGCCCACTTGGCGATGTTACCCGTGGCGTTAGAATTGTGGAGGATGGCCCTCAGTGGGTAGGAGGTTACCACCACAATCTTGTGGGCCTGGAAGTAGTGGCGGAGTTTCCTGGACGCAACGAGTATAGCATAAAGAAACTTATGCGTTTCAGAATACCTGGCCTTCGCCTCATAAAGGACCTCACTGACGTAGTAGACCGGCTTCTGGACGGTCCTGACTCTGCCAGGAGGACTAGATCCTTCTGCTTGAGCTGGAGACCCGGTGGACCCCATGCTGCCTAGTACTTCTCCAGGTCGGGACCCGGCTGAACCCTCCGAAGTAGGGCCGGATGCTGAAGCGGTGGAGGCCGGACCTCCTTCTCCTGCAGGGGGGTCCGCGGGAGCCCCCTGCGGGAGATGCTCGGGCCTCTCCGTGACCAGCACCATGCTGATCACCTCGGCCGTCGCTGCGAGATAGAGAAACAGTGTCTCTCCTGGGTCCGGTGCAACCAGGACCGGCAAGGAGGTGAGGTACTGCTTCATCTCCTGGAAGGCACGCTCTGCCTCTTCAGTCCATGTAAATGGACCGGACCCCCTCATCAGTTTGAAGAAGGAAAGTGCCCTCTCCGCCAACCTGGAGATGAAGCGGCTGAGGGCTGCAAGGGACCCCGTCAACCTCTGGACGTCCTTGAGGCGCGCAGGGGGTCTCATTGCCTCGATCACCCGGACCTTATCCGGGTTAGCCTCGATCCCCCGGTGGGAGACCAGGAAACCAAGGAGCTTTCCCGCTGACACGCCGAAGACGCATTTCTCGGGGTTAAGCTTGGTGGAGGTCGCCCGTAGCTTGTCGAAGACTTGAGCTAAATTTTCTAGAAGGGAACTTGATTCTCTAGTCTTGAAAACGATGTCATCAACATACACCTCAACTCTTTCTCTAACCAAATCTCCTAAGGTGATGTTCATTGCACGAGCAAAGGTGGGTAGAGCATTAAACAATCCATAAAGGCATTACTATATAACAATAAAGACCATCCACTGTTACAAAAGCTATATGTTTCCTATCATCCTCAGCCATTTTGATATGGTGAAAACCTGAATAGGCACCTATGAAGGACAGCAAATCACACCCGGAGGTGGAGTCTACAATTTGGTCTATTCGTGGAAGTGGATAAGGGTCTTTTGGACATGCCTTATTAAGATTGGTGTAGTCGATGCACATCCGAAGCTTCCCGTTTGCCTTCGGGACCACGACTGGGTTGGCCAACCACACTGGGTGGTAGACCTCCTCAATGAAGCCAGCCTGCAGCAGCTTGCGGACCTCTTCACGGATGAAGTTTTGCCGCTCGATAGACTGCTTGCGTGGCTTCTGACGAACCGGCCTGGCGGCGGGGTGGATCTTCAGATGGTGCTCAACCACCTCCCTAGGGATCCCGGGCATCTATGACGGTTCCCAGGCGAACACGTCGACATTTGCCCGGAGGAAGGCGATGAGCGCGCTTTCCTATTTCTCTCCCAGATTCCCACCGATGCGGGTGGTCTGGGAGGTCTCCGCTCCGATCTGGACAGTCTTCACAGGCACATCATCCGTGTCAGACGGACGGACCTTGGGTGCCTTGGCCAGGGCCTTGGCACGTGAGGTGGAGGGGTCGGACCCCTGGGCGCCAGCTGCAGGGGCGAGCCCTATTGCCAGCGCATGGAGCTTCTCGACCGCTATGACGACAGCAGCCCGGTCGCTCTGGACGGTGAGGACGCCTGCCGGAGAAGGCATCTTCAGGACCAAATACCCGTAATGGGCAATGGCCATGAACCGGTACAGGGCCGGTCTGCCAATGATGGCGTTGAATGGGAGGTTAACCTCCGCAACCTCGAACTGCACGTTCTCGGTACGGAAGTTGTCCTCCGTCCCAAATGTAACCGGTAGGATGATGGTCCCTACCGGGTACACCGGGTCCGGGCCCACTCTGGAGAATGGGCGCGAAGGAGTCAGCTTGGACTCCGGGATCTGCAGGTGCTTGAACGCTGCATAGCTGATGACGCTGAGATCCAACACCCCCGTCGATCAGCACGTGGTAGAGGCGGACGTTGGCGATGGTGGGTGCCGTGACAAGCGGCAGCACACCTGCGCCCGCCATGTTCTTCGGGCAATCCGACGGCCCGAAGGAAATGGTGGTGTTCTTCCACCGCTGGTGCGTCGCCGGCTTCACCGAGAGGACCTCTCGGCAGAGGGTCTTGACGTCCCGCCGGGAGATGAGCTCCGAGCTACCGCCGTACATGACGTACAGCTTCTTGCGGCGCTCGTCACCACCGGACTCGGAGTCAGACTGGTGGAAGAGACCCTTGAGGTCTTTGTTGGGGGTTTGGTACCCCAACTCCCTCTCCGCTACGGCCGCATCGGCGTCGGAGACCTTCTCCTTGCCGGACCGCCGCGGAGGGGAGGTGCCTTCCCTTGAGGCTTGGTCGCGCCTCTTGCTGAGGTGCTCCGCGAGCTTCTGGATCTCGCGGCACTCGGTGGCGCTGTGGTGGGCCCAGGGTGAACAGGGCACGACCCGGGGTCGGTGCGCTGTTGCTGTGGGCGCTTGCCGCGGGGGTTCTGGCCCCTGGTCGTTGCTGCTGCAACAGCCGGGCCCCCGACCCGTGCCTTGTCGAAGCCACGGCTCTTCTTGTTCTTTTTCTTGCCGCTACCAGGGGCAGCGACACTGGGCCCACTCATCTGAGCGGGACCTGCCTGGGTTGCGGAGTGCCACGCACGGCCCTCCGCTGCCCTGGCGCATTTGTCCGCCAAAGCGAATAAGGTGGTGACGGTTTCCACCTGGTGTGTCGCCAGCTTCTCCAGCATCTTCTCATCACGGACTGATACGCACTGGCAAAGTTTGCCGTGAACTGTGCGCACAGCTCACCCCAGGATCAGATAGATCCCGGAGTAAGGTTCATGAGCCAGGTCCGGGCTGGCCTGGTCAAGGCTACATGGAAGTAACTTGCCATGACGGCGTCGTTACCTCCAGCCGCCGTGATGGCGGTGATGTAGACCTGCAGGAATTCTGACGGGTTGGAGGACCCGTCGTACTTCTCCGGCAGGTGTGGCCGAAACTTGGACCGCCAGGCGACCGCGCGAAGGTGGTCTGCGAGCGCGGCGCAGCCCACCCCGGACACCGGTGCCTAGGCAGGTCCCTGCGGGGCCGCAACCACCGCAGCGAATTCGGCATCGAGGTCGCGACCCTCGATACTGAGCCGGTGACCACGCGCCCGATCAATGGAGACACGGACGTCCTCTCCCGCACGTCTGCGGTTGAGCTCCGCCCGGAGGTCCTCGGTCCGTGCACTCCTCACTGATGGTGAGTGCACAGAGCCGGATGCGCCGCCCTGAGGGCAGACCCCCCCGCGGAACACGGGGAAGCCTGTGCCAGGTTCAGGAGGCGGTCGACGTCGTCACGCCATTGCCTCTGGGCGTCGGGCGAGGCCGCCTCACCAGGGGGGTTGCGGAGCAACTCCCTGGCTGCCATGAGCGGCCCATTTGGTGCGGGCACCGATTGGGCCACTGAGGCCCGCGCCGCAGCGCGTTGCGGAGCTGCTCGCGCCGCCCTGGATGTTGGACGACGGGAAACATGTGGCGTCGTGGACGCCACTTCCTCGCCCAACAGGAGGTCGTTGTGACCATCTTCTAGCGCCATTGAGGTCGTGAAGGTCGACCGAGCGCAAACCAAACCTATGCCCCTACCTGGCGCGCCAAATGTCGGAGGAATTCTCCAGCCGGGTGGCGGAAAGCACCCGCCTAATCCTAGTTAAGGATGGGTTTGGAGGAGACTTAAGAGCGCTCGATCGGTGGATAGATGAACGCAGGAAGGACATGAAGATTTAGAGTGGTTCGGGCCGCCGGAGCGTAATACCCTACGTCCACTTTGGTGTTGTATTGGCTGCGTGAGCCTGAATGGAAAGCAGCATAAGCTTGTGTGTGTGCAACCTGGAACTTGTCCTCTAACGAGTACACTCTCCCTTTTATAGTTCAAGGGAGGTACTTACACTGTGTGGAACCCCGACAGGTGGGCCCGGCCAACAGAGACCTACTCTATGTGATATGGAGATCTCCCTCTCCAGCCCCTTCTCGCAGCCTTCTCGGTTGGAAAGATATCGTGCGTATCCACAATCCGGATACGGTTGTGTGCCGTCCTGCAGGCACAGTGACCGCTGTCAGTGTTACCCAATAGTGGTGTTGTGCTACCACTGTCAGGTGCGATTCTGTCAGGCGAGGGAGCAGTACTGACCCGCTGCGCCGTTGCCTCCGTGCACACTGTAATAGCACACGCCTCTGTTCTCTTGTTACAGCCCATCATTACGCCGCGCGCGGCGCTGTGACGGGACTGCACGCCGCTGGTGCACTGTAACGGTGATACGACACGCCGCCTTGGAAACAGGCGGGCTTACCGTGGTGTCAGCCTACCTGCCCCGCGTGTCAGGAGCAGGCCACACTTTTTGACTTGGGCGCCCCCGGCTCAGCTACCGCATTAAATGCTGGTAGGTGGGCTGGAGATCTGTGAAGGGCCTCCAGCCACGCGCACGTGTCAGGGCCAGCCCCGCTCCATCCGCAGGGGCGGCACGTGGTGGCACCGGACCTCTCCCCGGAGGGAGGGGGGTCCGGGCCCCGAGGCCGGTTGGAGCGGTCAAGCCCGTGATGGTCCAGCCATCACATGTGGCGGCCCCGGACCTCCCTGGGGAGTCCGGGTCCGCGGGGGCTACCCGAGAGCTCCCTTGCCTTCCGTGGCATGCGGAGGCCCCGGACCTCAGGGAGCTCGGGGAGGGTCCAGAGACCACGGTCCCAGCTGTCAGGCCCGGGCCGTATGCCACGTCACCCAGAAGTCGAGGGGGAGATCACGTATGGTGATACGCTTAGGGCCTGGACACCCTAGAAGGAGGTACCCCTGTCTGTATGTACCGACAATATTAGTATTTACAAATGCACAACTATATAACTCGTCACAAGTATATAACTCGTCATCACGATCCATCGGTTAATAGTGTTTTGTTTACATCACACGCTGACGACAGTGGCTGATTAAGCTTTCCGTTGAAGCAGAATGTTCCTTTGGCATATAAGACCTTGCAATTATGAAACCGTATGAGTTCCTACCAGACTGCCCGAATCCTATCCACCAAGAGGAGTTCTTCCTTTATTCTCATCATCTATCATTTAAAAAATATAACAAATATATTAGTCTATGATGCCCGCACAATCAGAAATGTACTTGTAAATGGTGTTTACGTACTTAGATATTGGCACTCATCAATTTGTCACTTACAAAAGTGTGAATGTACTCATGAACATAATATCCACATAAATTGTTTCTAGTTTCCTATGTCCAAAACTAAAGAAGAAAAGAAGTTATAAAATATTTATATATGCATAGAAACAAACGAGATGTGCAAAGTCTCAATATATATACAAACACATACTGGAAAGTCATTCTAATATCAAGTGTTTCTTTAAAAGCAACACCGTGTTTTTTCCAGAAAAATCCTTGATTCAAAAAATGAAATGTGGCTTTTTACAAATGAATAATAAAAATAATTTAATTGTTCAACGCATTTATCTAGGATGTGTTGGGTATCGGCTTGTGGTTTCCCAAATAAGTCGAAGACTATAACTTTACTTTCTCGTTCATGTGACGACTCAGGATTGCAACCATATGACGGGTTGACAATGAAGAGGAAAACCCGTGAAGGGGATCTCGTTGGTGGTCCCTTGCTAGAGCGGTGTTGAAACTGGTGGAAAATGGAATGGAATGAGGATTTCACTTTTAGAGCTTTTGAAAGGTGGTTTTTTTTATCTGGAGTGGCTCCAGTTAGTTGCGTGGTCATCATGCGTGAAAAGCGCACCGATCGTGGGTCGATGGTGGAGAACGGTGGTGCGGTAATTGGGAGGCGGGCATAGGTGGCCGTGGGCAGCTCGGAAGAGCTTCGATGGAAGGGAAATGAAAGGCTAGGGATGTTCGGTTGGTGATATAGGGTGTGGGGGAGCCATATTATGGAGGGGTCCAACATATAACTTAAGGCAACAATAATAACAGGAGTCGCGGTATATTTGTATCATTTACTAGGCTATTATAATTTAAGTATAAGACTGATTATTTTGCCTTGAGAATACAGATTTTCTTTAGCTTAAAAATGAATCCTAGCTAGAAGTTACTATGAACGCTTAAATTTCATTCGAATAATACGTCTAGCGGTACTTCCCTTCATCACGGACCAATATTGTAAACCTAGTACCACCCTGGCCACTGACCAGCTAGCTAGCACCACGAACCAGTATATATCCAATATTTAAGTATACGAGTATTTACGAATATATTAGTATTTACAAATGCACAACTATATAACTCGTCACAACAACAAAAAGTAAAATTACCGGTCGGCACAACAACAGCTACTACTGGGACAGCCTTAGCGCATTAGCGTGGCAACCCCATTAGTAACAGTTGGTGTTACCATCTAATACTAAAGGTTCCTTTAGTACAGACCATGCAACTGGTACTAATGATCAAGACTTTTAGTCTCGGTTGCTCGGTACTGGTTGTATATCCGGTACCAAAGGGAGTTTAAAAATAGGTATTAATTGTGCGTTAAAATATTGTAAGATCTTGTCCTCCATTTTCCACACCAGGTAACCACCTTTCCACTATTCCTAGCTTTTATTCATCCAAAAACCCATATTCTATTTATATGAGATATCATTCTTCATCAGTTCAAATTCCATAAACCACAACAAACCTCCTAAAAATGCTACAAATGTATCTAAGCATATTTTTGTACTCATTCTTCCAAATTCAAGAGTAATATAGAACGTTATTCCAATATTTTAACATTAAAATATTGGAAAACACCTTTTAACGAACCATGAAAAGAAAATTCTTGCTAGCCTATTTCCTACATCATATCCTTTGCTCAAATGAAATATAATAATGTTACAATATTTGGAGCATTAAAATATTTAAATTCCCTTTTCTTATGTCTAGAAAATGCATTTCTTATATATATCTTTAGTTCGTCTTACTCAATAAGTCCTTAGAAAACCACAGTAAAATACTACAACAATGTATAAACCTATTTCCATCTCTAAATTCTTAGTTGAAACTCAATGGAACCATGTTCCAATATCTAAAACTTTCAAATAGTCGAAAACCCTTTTCTTATATCCAGAAATTCATATTTAATTCCTTTCCAATTCACTATATCTATTGAAATTCCCAAACACACCAAAGAATCATATAAGGTTAATACTCAAGACCTAATAATCTTGGTTCCATCTTAAAAAAACCATCTCAAACTGTTCAACCTTTTATTCCTTTGGAAATCCATTTCTTGATATATCTGGAAATCCAATCCTCTTAATCATTCTATTCCAAGCAAATACCCAGCCTCTTCATCATTTTCTTAATATATCCCACAACTCAATTAGTTGGTCAGTGCAACACGCGAGATCAATGTGCAACTAAGAAGGCGGCTTTTGTCAGAGAGAAAGAGTCTGCCGCTGTGTGTTAGTGATATAGGTGCACACGCGTGGTTTCAAATGGGAAAGGAAGCCAGTGAGGCAGCTTGTGGGTGGGCTACAAAAGAAAATAGAATTTGTGTTAGTTGACTCCGCGCGGGGTATTCAGACATCAAAAAAATTGATTTTTTTCTGGCTGAAGCAACACCTAGCTAATCGTGCCCATGGGCCATAGTTAGTAGGTGGCCGGATTAAGCCGGGCAAGTGCCTAATAATTGGTCATGATGGCACGCGTCATGAAAAATTAATCATCTAGCAAATAATGATAAAAACGCATAATTCATGACAAAGTCCCCAAACATGATAAGCTAAGCTTCGTTAGAACATCTGAATATTGGATGCAAAAAAATTGTTGTTTAGGCCATCCAAAGGTTTCAACGAATACTTGTATTATTGTACGCCAATCATCTAAAACTTGTGCAAGCTAACTCATTAGCTAAAACCCAGCCTGGCCCTGGATAGAGATGGAATTGACATGCATTATTTCTTGATTCGTCTAGATCGTGCAAGAATCTGTATTTCCTACTTGCATTGGGCAAGGTTCGAGCAAGGAAGCATCCTGCAACCTGCACCCATGCACAGTAGTCTCCAGCCCTAGTCAAGGTAGATTAAATAAACTAGAACGGCGCCACTAGCTGCAAGGTAGATTAAACTAGGACGCGGCTGACCAGGGAGAGACTGATCGAAGCAATGGCTCATTAGTTAATTTGTCTTTTGAAATTATTGGCTACACCAGGCCGTTGATGATCCAATACTCATATGTATGCTTGCGTGTTATATTGTCGTCACTAGAGAGACGGACCGGGCACCAGCAGCTCACCAGCACTATAAATAGGCGTGCATCCCCGTTAGTTCATAGAGCAACAAGATCCGGGCAGCAAAGCACGCTCGTGACATCCCTTAGCTAGCTCGTGGCATCCACTGCGTACTTAGCAAACTCCCATCAATGGTAGGAACTTTAAGCTGTGTCTCAGTTGATGATTGTCTGTCATGTACAGTACTATGCATGCATCATCAGTTCTCTAGATCCATAAATAGCGCATTAATTATTGCTTTTCTGAACTGATCTATCATATGCTGGCCGAGCTAGGGAAAGACTACCTGTGCACTGCAGCTAGCTAGGTTTTCTACGTACAGCTAGCTACAGTAACCTGCTAGCTCGCTCGCTAGTTATATTTACCCATATGGATGCATATGTACATGCAGGCGATGATTGCCGTCGGCCCGTTCGGTGGTGCTCAGGGTACATCGCACGACATGACCGGGACATCCAAGAAACTTCAGAGCGTTACTGTTTATAGCAGCAAGGACGGTGCCGGTGGACACATCAACGGCATCTCCTTCTCGTATGAAAATGACCAGGGGTCAACTACGTCCGTCGATACGTGGGGCACAGCTGCAGGCTCAAAAGCTACGGTATGTATGTTCTTGTCGATTCATTGTACGTTGTTATAGCTAATGTACCAACCTATTCTAATGTGCCAAAATCGTCGTTAGTTTACCTTTCCAGCAGGTGCGTATTTGGCCAACCTCTCCGGCACATTCGACAACAATGTCAAATCGCTGACTTTTGTCACCAGCGACGGGGAGCCATACGGGCCGTACGGTGATCCGGCAGCTGGGAAGGGTTTTGAGATACCATTGCATAAGGGCGCCATCGTCGGCTTCTTTGCTCATTCCGGCGGGGTGCTCAACTCTCTCGGGGCATACGTGGGTGCCCAGCCATAGATGCAACACATTATGCTACCAACGGTACTACCGGCCGGAACCGTTGGGCATGCATGCTGGTGGCCACCTTAATGCCTTGTGCTGCTGTTTGATTACTCAGCTGTGTGCAGTTTAATACAATAAAGTAGCTAGGGGCCCTACCGATCAGTACTTTAGCAGTAGCTGATGGATGGATTCCCATAGCTGTCCGTCTAAGTGAGCTTCTTTAAGTTACCGCTTTGCTGTTTGCGTGTTGTTTGCACTGTCTCTGAATGGCTTTGTGATGAATAAAGGTCTTGGAACTTTGTTATTTATTTCCTCATATTTTGGTAAGAGTGGTACCCCTGTGAATCATATTGGATCAAAGACTATTATTTGGCCTAGGTTTTATACAACGCTCAAAACAACCGCGTGTACGGTGATTGAGTTTTCAGTTATACTGCAGAAGGTTCTGCATGCATTTTGAACCACCATGAAGTTAACTAACTCGAGAGTAGGGAATCCAAACACCCTGGGCCCAGCCAACAGAAGATCTCAATCATGTACTCAGGCAAACCACCCGCCAAAACAGTAACTAAATCCACACAGGCACCTTCCACGTCTAAAAGATACTCTGGTAGAGCGCGTTACACTACCGGACGCGGCTGATTTGCCGAGTGCCCCGAGCACTCGGCAAAGACGTAAAGGCACCCGGCAAAAATTTTGCCGAGAGCCCCACTCGGCAAAGGGCTCTCGGGGAAGCCGGGGTCGGCAAAGGATACTTTGCCGAGAGCTTCTCATCGGGCTCTCGGCAAAATGTTTACCGAGAGCCAAAAGCGGCCCTCGGCAAAGAAAAGTAGCCGTCACGGCGCGCCACCGTGGACGGATCCTTTGCCGAGTGTCGCCGTCAGACTCTCGGCAAAGGACCGCGTCAACGCCCACCCTGGACGCCTTCTTTGCCGAGAGCCCGGTCAATAGCACTCGGCAAAGAGGGCATCCAGAACTGCGCCGTCCTGCCTCTTTGCCGAGAGCCACTGGAGGCAGCACTCGGCAAATATTTTTTTTTATGACCTCACTATTTTCTCTTTGCTTGATTAGAAGGAGAAGTAATGAAAGAACGGATGGAGACAAACACAGGATTATGCAGTAACAATCAGGCCTGAGAGTGCCTGGCGGACTGTCCGCCAGGCACTCTCAGGCCTGATTGTTACCGCGAAAACTAGTGACGTCAAGAATTAATCCACTGGGGCTCAAACTTTGTAGGCACATTCACTGTAGCCAAGTATATCACAAAGTACACAATGAACAATCAAAGTACATTCAGTCTAGCTAAGTCTCAAATGCAAATAACTCCATCATCTATGCCGAAGGTGGCTAGTTGTTCTGGTTGGTCTGATTTGGAGAAATATACGGATCATTGGAGGCCGCCGACTGATTCTGCAACATATAGATGAAATGTATGAGTGAAACGACAAAATAAACGACATATTGAACATTGCATACTCACTGAAGTAGAAAACGGATCGGTGGGTGGTCTAGGTGGGGTGACGAAGGGAGGTGGCGGAGGTAGACCCGTCGCGGCGCCAAGACTCTGAATGTACGCGAACATGCTCGCCATCCTCTGTCGGTCAGCCTCCCGCTCGGCCTCCATCTCCGCCCTCATCCTTGCCTCCAACTCCATACGTTCTCTCCTCTCTTCTTGCAGCTGAGCCTGCAAAATTTTTACCCCAATATTACAATAATACAAAAGCGAAGTTATGTAATATAATAGATAAAAAACGTATGAACAAGCAACAACCTGGAGTGCCTGGACTTGGCTCGTCGAACTGTCCGGACGAGGTCGGATGCCTGCACTCGAGCTCGTTTGCCGTGCTTTTATCTGAGATAGAGTCGGAGTAGAAGAGGAGTCGATCGCGCCGTCGCAAATCCAGTACCGTCCATGCTTCTTTCCTCCTCCGACCTTCATGACAATTTCAGCGTCAAGATCCTCCTGGGTCGGATCGTACTCTGGCCCGTGCACCTCCCTCGCCATCGATGTGTACTCATTGAGGCGAGTATAGATGCTCGGGTTGCTGTACGCCTCAGGCCCATCATCCGCGTTGTAGCTGACGCTGGATGTCGCTTTACCCTTGTGGGATAGAGCATACGCCATGAATTTGTTGCACTGCTGCCCTCCATGTGCCGCCGACTGCGAGAAACAAGATGATGAGAAATCATGCATAGTTGAATAACCACAAAACAAGTAAAGTCGCGTAGCCATGCTTGGGCGTACTCGGTCAGGTTACGGTTGCCTTGGTGGTGTGGCACACCGGCCATAGTCAGACGGTGCTCACGACGCTCCTGGTGCACAGCGTTCCAGTCGTCGGATAACCACTTAGCAACTATCTGCTACCAGCACTCAGGAAAGTGGGCACACCAATGAGGAACCATCTACATGACAACAAGTAGAAGACATATTAGTAGAGGACATTAAGCCAACTTAATGTTCAAATAAATCAAATTTTGGTATTTACCTGCAAGTACTGCTCCTCAGTCAACGTCATAGTTCTTGCTTGCGCCTTGGTGACCTTCTGTCCAAGGACGACGGCGTGGTAGTTGATGATTGACTGGAGGCGCTGCTCGTAGAACATGTCGGTAACGAGCTTTTTGCAGCGATACTCGGCAACCACATCCGCCTGCGCGTCCATCCCGGCCTGTAGTCTGTAGAAATCCTGCAATAAACACGATATCATTATTTCAATCATATTATCAAGGATGTGCAACGAATGCGATATATTGATCACTTACCCAAAGCTCGCCCTTCACTCGCTCAGCCAAGTTGGGCCACTGTCTGCCGGCAACATCCCGCATGTCGGGGACGGCCCGGTAGTGCTCCCACGTATAGGCCGGACACGGCTCTCCGGCCAACGTGACCAGGCCAGGGAAGTGATCCCTAACCAGAAGACCCAAGATGCCATTCACATGGCGTCTGTGAGCACCAACGGGCCTCTCCACAACTATCCAGTTCCTGCACAGGTGATTGATAAAAATTTTTAATTTCTACCACAAAATTGAAATTATAACGTAAACATGTACTGAAAACATGTAAATTTACTTACTTATCCCCTTGGGGAGCTATGATCGGGCGTTTTGCTTCAGGAATCGGTCGCTGGGGGAGACTCGCCGGACCTCGCTGGTAGACGGTTGACGAAGCAGAGGCCTCCGTGCCCTCCTCGTCCGCCTGCTCGTCGTCCCCTGGCCCCTCCTGGTGGACCACCTGGTCGGCCTGCTCGTCCTCCCCTCCGGGAGCGCCTGCTCCTCCTCCTCCGGGAGCGCCTGCTCCTCCTCCTCCGGCGGCACCTCCTCCTCCGGGAGGCACCTCCTCCTCCGGGAGCGCATGCTCCTCCTCCGGCGGCGCCTGTGTCATCGCCCTCCTGCCACTCCCCTCCTCCTCCTGTAAGACGGTCCCTCAGCCGCCCCGGACGTCGGCTCACTACTCCCCCCCGAAAACCTCTTGTGAAGGGCCGCTACACTCTTCTTCATCCCGCGGCCCACCATCTCTGGTGAATCCCCTGCAATTAAAAGAAAATTAATTAGTACAGATAAATATATAACACATACTTAGATAAATACATAAAGAAAATAGAACATAATTACATAATAATTATGTGGATGAAGAGAGATAGAGGAGCTTCATCCAAGATAAATACATAAAGAAAACCGAGTTGTGTTATGTGGATGAATAGAGATAGAGGAGCTTCATCCAAGAGGTATAGGGGGTTTTGGACAGCCTCCCACGGACATAAGACGATGGGCCCACGAAGAGATACTTTGGATGAAAGAAAAATGATCAGTTCTGCTGGCTGATCCCGAGCTGTCCTGGCGGACTGTCCGCCATTCCTGGCGGACAGTCCGCCAGGACCTCTCAGCCAGCCAAAAAACCTTCTTTAATTCCAAGGGATTGATCCAAACTTTAAGATATCTTAGAGGGATGATTGGATGTATATGAGACAAAGTAGAAGACAAATAAAACACAGTTTTCAAGACAACATAAAAAAAGTTTACCACTTTAGATCAACAACCATAATTACGTAATAAGTACAGATAAATATATAATACATACTTAGATAAATACATGAAGAAAATAGAACATCAATACGTAATAATATAGTCTTACATTGACTAAAAATATTCATCGTAGTCGGGATTAGCTGGATCATAGTCCTCATCATCACTATCAATCATGTCGTAACCAATAAGATCAGAAGACTCGGTGTCTTCATTTGCATTGTCTACTTGTAGTCGTTCTAGCATGTGTAAATCCTTAACGCTCTGCACCTCTTCCTCCTCCCCCGCATCATCAACCGCTTCAACTTCCATTTCGTTTGCCTCGGTTAATTCTATCTCGAATCGCCCTTGTCGCCCCTCTTCTTGAAAGAACTCTCCGTCATATATGTTTGGATCTAAGTTGTAATCATCATCGTTAGGGACAGGTACTCTACCGTGCGGTGATGTCTTGTACACAATATACCAACCCTTAAGATGCTCTTTGCTTTCACACGCATATGGGAGATAATAAACTTGTATAGCCTGTTGAGCAACAACATAGACATCGTCTATGGTCATGACTGAATCCTGTCGAATTTCGACTAGCCCAACATTAGAATGCGTCCGTCTCATTGCTTGAGGGTCAAACCAATGACATTTGAATATCACGGGATTAAGTGGTTTCGAACCATAGTAGCTGAGTTCGTATATTTCTTCAATTCTTCCATAATACTCAATCCCATCAAGGCCGGGAGTAGACACCCCAGAATTTGTGGTCTTTCGATTGGGTCGACAATCCTCATGACTGCTTGTACAAAAACGATATCCATTCACGTCATAACCAGAATATGACTTGACCTTATATCCAAAGCCACCGGCCACCTGTCTCAACTCGGCACTCAAGGTCGCATCGCTAACGCCCTGCAAGTTCAAGTACGATTGGACAAACTAAGTAAAAACAACTTAGAGTGAAAAGCTAAGTACGGGCTAGATTGGACCGTACCTTCTGTTTGAACCAAGAAATAAAATTGGGGGATCCATTTCCTACACCTTGTTTGAGCAGGGTATCTAATTCCTGCTCCGTGATATCCCTTGATTGACGCCAGAATTCTTGAATAAATTGTTGCATGTACGGTGTCACCTCGTCAAGGTTGGTCAACACATACAGCATGATCCGACACCACTCTTGATGACTCAACCTCTTGGTGGTCGAACCACTTGCAGTTCCAAGCTGACCTTGAAAAAGGCTGAGTCTCGAGTCATTTTCGCTTGCATTGTAACGAGCCGGTGGATTATGCACACTAGGTAGGTTGTCACCATAGTATACTGATGTAAAGTTCGACACCTCCTCCAGAATGTATGCCTCGGCAATGGAACCCTCAATTTTGCTTTTATTTCCACATTTCTTTCGGATAACCTTTAGGCATCTCTCAATTGGATAGCACCACCGACCCTGCACGGGACCCCCCATTCGTGCCTCATACGGGAGATGCAATATCATATGCTCCATCGGATTAAAGAATCCGGGTGGAAAGATCTTCTCCAAGTTACATAACAACACCGGTGCGATTCTTTTCAAGTCTGCAACTAAGGTCCGTGATAACTCCTTTGCACAAAGTGTGCGGAAGAAGTAGCTCAACTCTGCAAGTACCAGCCAGACATGCTCAGGGACATAACCTCGAACCATCGCTGGAAGAAGCCGCTCAATCCATATGTGGTAGTCATGACTCTTCATACCTAAGACTCGCAAAGTAGACAAGTTGACTCCTCTACTCAGATTAGCTGCATAGCCATCAGGGAACATCAACGCCTTGATCCATTGTAGTACTTCTATCCTTTGGGGCTTGCTCAAGACATAATCGGCCTTAGGCCTTCTCCATGTCTTTCCTCGTGCAGGAGGCCTCATTTCTAAGTTTGGTCTGTCACACAATATTGCTAGATCCAACCTAGCCTTAACATTGTCCTTTGTCTTCGTGGGAATATCCATGATTGTTGCCCAAAGTGCTTCAGCAACATTCTTTTCAGTGTGCATCATATCAATGTTGTGTGGAAGGAGCAGGTCGTCATAGTACGGGAGCCGAGTCAAGCCCGACTTATGAGTCCACATATGTTGCTCACTATATCCCACAAAGCCACCCTCTGGATTGATCAAGAGACCATCTATCTGCTGACGAATCTCGGCACAAGTCCTCATCGGACTTGCGAGGTCTGTCACTGTAACACCTTTTGTAAAGTTTTTGATGTCTCGTCTGAATGGATGGTCAAGAGGTAGGAACTGTCGATGTTTGTCGAACGCAACATACTTACCACCCTTCTGCAACCAAAGGAACCTAAGACGTTCCTTGCATACCGGACATGGGAATTTGCCGTGAACACACCACCCGCAGAAGACCCCATACGCCAGAAAATCGTGCAGAGAGTATTGATACCAAACATGCATCTTGAAGTTGGTCTTTGTGGCCCGATCATATGTCCATACCCCTTCCTCCCAAGCATGGACCAATTCATCAATCAGCGGCTCCATGAACACACCCATATTTTTCCCCGGGTGTCCAGGAATAATCAACGATAACAACACGTTTTGTCGTTGCAATGCTATGCCTGGGGGGAGATTGAGGGGAATCAGAAACATGGGCCAACATGTGTATGTGGCAGCCATCGCTCCATACGGATTGAATCCATCAATTGCCAGCGCAATACGAACATTACGAGCCTCACTGGCTTTGTCCCGATGAATGCTATCAAAGTAGGTCCATGCTTCACCATCTGATGCATGTAGCATCTTGTGAGGATTGTATCATTTCCCTTTCTTATGCCATGTCATCTGTTTCGCGGATTCCTCAGTCATGTACAGCCGTTGGATCCTCAGTATGGCCGGCAGGTGACGTAGGATTGTCACGGGGATATCAAGCTGCCTCTTGTTGCCATCACCAGAGTCAACCTCCAAGAACCTAGAGGATTTACACTTCGGACAGTACTTTTCTTCCGCGTATTCTTTCCTGAACAGGACACATCCGTTCGGACAGGCATGTATCTTGTCATACGGCATCTTGAGTGCACGAAGAAGTTTCTGTGACTCGTACATACTCTTTGGCAGGATGTGACCCTCTGGAAGCAGGCTGCCAATAACTGTCACTATACCATCAAGGTGTCTCTGCTCAGGCTGTACCACGACTTCAACGCCATTACTCGTCCAATGGCATCCAGCTGAGAAACTTTTGTATGTCCGTGAAGGGGTTTCTGTGCTGAGGCAAACATATCGTAAAACGCCTTTGCGGACCCCTCAGGCTCCTCCTCTACAAGTTCTTCAGCAACACGTGCCTCATGATAGTCATCTAACATGTCCACTACACCAGCCTCAGCATCACAATCCTCGACACGTGGTCTCACCACGTCCTCTCTCCTACGATGGCCTTCACCATGATGGATCCACCGGGTATAGTTTGGCGTAAATCCATTAAGGAAGAGATGTTCCCCCATGACATCCTGTGTTTGTCTTTTCCTGTTAGCACACTTGCTGCATGGACAGAAAATTCTAGCCGCTCCTTTAGCATTCTCGCCCCACGCCTGTTCCAAGAATTCATTGGTGTTCTTAATCCACTCAGGGCTGACATCTCTCTTACTACGGTGACCAGTGTACATCCACCTACGGTCCTCCATCGTCTACTATACACAACGAAAACTAGTTAATATCAATTATATATGATAAAAGTCTAGTAAAACTAAATTAATACGAAGTCTCTATAGACGATGGGCCCACGAAGAGATACGTTGGATGAAAGAAAAATGCTCAATTCTGCTGGCTGACCGAGACATGTCCTGGCGGACTATCCGCCAGTACTAGCGGACAGTCCGCCAGGACCTCTCAGCCAGCCAAAAAACCTTCGTTCCAAGGGATTGATCCAAACTTTTAGATATCTTAGAGGGATGATTGGCTGCATATGAGACAAAGCAGAACACAAATAAAACACAGTTTTCAAGGCAACCTAAAAAAAGTTTACCACTTTAGATCAACAACCAAGAGAAATCGAGATTTTCACAAACAAAGCATGCATCATTTTGGAGATTCTTTTTGCTTAAATAAGAAATTATCTACTAGCCAAGCAGGTGTGCAACATTTCATTCAACACTCCTATAGTCAATAATGTTTAGCTCACTTCTTAACTCACAAACTCCGAAATCATTACTATAATTAAGCAATTGTTTCCTTTTAATATCCTTTTCAAATCTCCAATCCACAAGGGGTAGATCTATCGGGCATACGCGAACACATACTTCACAAGCATTGCAATCATCTTATGTACTAGCAAGGCGGGGTCGTCACCTAGACTGGAGGCGACGTTGCCGGCGGCGGACGGACGGTCGGCGACAGCACCCGAGGAGCGCTCCCCGGCGAGACGACGGCGTTGGGAAGACTGCTGTGTGGGAGCAGCGGCGTCGGGGTGTGAGCAGCGGCGTCGGTGGCCTCGGGGCGGCGAGCCCGCGGCCTCGGAGCGGCGAGCCAGCGGCCTCGGGGCGGCGAGCCCACGGCCTCGGCGGCGGGCGGGCGTGGGCGTGGGCGGGCGCGGCGTGGGCGGGCGCGGCGGCGTGGGCGGGCGGGCGCGGCGGCGTGGGCGGCGTGGGCGGGCGCGGCGTGGGCGGGCGCGGCGGCGTGGGCGTGGGCGGCGTGGGCGGCGTGGGCGTGGGCGGCGGGCGCGGCGGCGTGGGCGTGGGCGGCGCGGCGGGCGGGCGTGGGCGGCGGTCGCGGGCGGGGGCGGCGGGCGCGGGCGGCGGCGGCCAGGCGTGGGCGTGGGCGGCGGGCGCGGGCGGCGGGCGTGGGCGTGGGCGGTGGGCGAGCGAGATAAACCCGCTTGTTTGCCGAGTGCCCTAGATCTGGCGCTCGGCAAAACCCCATGTTTGCCGAGTGCCTCCGATCCGCGGCATCGGCAAAGCCCCGCCCCGGCCCCGCTATCTTCGATTGAGCCGCCACCCCCCCCCCGGGCCCGCTGCGCCGCCGCCGCTCCCCCGCCCGCGCCGCCCCCGCCGCCCCCGCCGCGCCGCCGCCGCTCCCCCGCCCGCGTTCCCGGCCGCCCATGCCCGCCGCCGCCCGCGTTCCAGGCCGCCGCGCGCCGCCCGCACGCGCCCCCGCCCGCGCCCGCCCGCCCGCCCGCCGCGCCGCGCCCCCGCCCGGCCCGCGCCCCCGACGCCCCGCCCGCGCCGCCCCCGCCGCCCCCGCCGCGCTGCCGCCCGCGTTCCCGGCCGCCGCCCGTGCCCGCGCCGCCCCCTCCGCGCCGCCGCCGCTCCCCCGCCCGCGCCCCCGCCCGCGTTCCCGGCCGCCGCCCGCGCCCGCCCGCCCGCCCCCGCCCGCGCCCCGGCCCGCGCCCCGCCCCCGGCCCGACCCGCGCCCCCGCCCGCGTTCCGCCGCCGCCCGCGCCGCCGCCGCTCTCCCGCCCCGCGGCCCCGGCCGGCCCCGCCCGGCCCGCGCTCCGCTCTCCCGCCCCGCGGCCCCGGCCGGCGCCCCCACCGCAGCCGTGCCCCCGGCTACGCCCCGCCGCCGCCGCCGCCGCGGCCCCGGCCCCGGCGTGTGCTGAGAATGTCTGCCTCTGACTTTTCAATGTAGTTGCACACAAGTCATTCATTTTAAAGATCTCGCTACTTGTTTCTCCATTACCACTCGCATCCCACCTTATGCATGTTGATTTCAGGTTGATTATCTAAAAAAGGCTGATCCAGCAAGAAGCTATATTATTCAGTGACTGATTGGTAACCAAGGCATGTTGATTTTTTTTAATAACCTCCCTATTTTCTCTTTGCTTGATTAGAAGTAACGAAAGAACGGGTGGAGACAAACACAGGATTATGCTGTAACAATCAGAACTGAGAGGGCCTGGCGGACTGTCCGCCAGGACCCCTCAGTTCTGACGGACCGCTATTTCTTTGTGCTGTGCAGAGAGTGCTTGTTGTCTGTTACCTTTGGCTGTCATGTTGCTCTCACAATTTTCATAACTTGTGAGACCGAAAGAACTTACCATAGGCATGTCTTGGGGCTTTTAGTCAACAATTAACACCCTTTCGCACTTGTGATATGAGCTGAGTGCTCCTTGTGGCCAACTACATGATGACTTTCCAGAATTAAGTAGGGTTGGCTTACACCTTGAGTAACTGGGAGAATAGAGCAATCTGGGATTGTGATCTGTACTTGTTCAATATTAGGTATTGCTACTTGTATTTTTTGGGGGGCAACAATTTTGAGCTGATAAGCTTTCGACCATATGAGACCCTAAATCTGTGTTTTCGACCATATGAGACCCTAAATCTGTGTTTTCGACCTACGCCATTACACGTTGTTTTGTTCATAAAAACTTGTATCATATTCAATTGATATTATTCTCGGCTATGTATTTCGAAAATAAGACATCTCTTTTTTTGTGCATTGATCCATAATGTATATGGATTTTATTTCCTTCTTGGCAGGACTTCGTTCCATCAGTTCAACAACTAGCCATTATGTCCGTTCAGTGTCAACTGAGGAATCGTGTTCGACTGTACCGCCGCTCTCAGCTCGAAGGCCCAGTCCAACACAGGTTTGTTTTAGTTGAATTGAGGTGTTCCAAAGTTAATCGGTCCAGTTGGCTTGATTCATGGCGGGACTAAATCAAATATGCAACAAGTTTTTTGCATACAAATTTCCCAATGACTTATTGACTCATTCTTTCAGTTGAACACCCGGTCGAAAAGAAGCTCACCTGCAAGGGTTAAGGAAAACACCCAGTCGGAATCATGTGGAAGCTCACCTGCAAGGTTTAGTTGTCCTTATAATTTGTATACGAAATTATTTGCACATTTCCAAATAGTTCTGACGCAAGTTTTTTTTAATATTATTAAGTGGACCGATAGAGCTGGAGTATGAAATGTAAGTTTGTCTGCATCCTTATAATTATTTTTGAACAGGAAAGTCAAAAGTAAGCTGGATTATAAATTGTAGGTTTCCAACTGATCCGATGGACACGCGAAAAAGAATCCTTCTTTCTTTGCATGACATAAAGTTTGCGGATAGTAAGGATCAGTGGAGAGCTACTGATCCTGATGTACTGGAAAAAGTTGCACGAACTCTACAAGTTGTGGGTTGCAACTTGAGTATCGATGATATAAAAGAACATGTTACTGCATTGGAAAATGATGTCAAACTGCCATTTGGTAAGCATTGCAATCCATATCATAATCCGAAACTTAGCTTAATCTTAATACCCTT
>NW_020356385.1:0-41380 GCF_002211085.1 Panicum hallii
TTGAGAACCACTGGCTTGTTCTGCCCGAAGCCTTCCAGGATTCCACGCGTGGCTCCCACCATCTGAAATAAAGGAGACGTCCATTACTAATTATATAACCTTACTCCCAAATTCAGAAGATACAATATTCATATAAACAATGCATATTCCATTCAGTCATCTCATTTCAGAACATCAAGATAAGGATCAAGGAAATAAAACATGAACTTATATTACAACATGGATGATGATGGTTCCTCACATTACACAACCATAGGACCCATATACCGGCCATCTATATTACAACAAATGGCGCAAGGTCTAAGCAAACTACATATTAAGTAAAGCATCTCACTCCTCACAGATTACAACTACAAAGAAGTTGACGATTTAACAACTAGAAATCGTCGAAGTTGCCTACGGAAGACTGACTGCCCAAAGAAGAATGGTGAGGACTAAGAACAGGATCCCCATGCTCAGAATCAAGTTCTGAGACTCCCTCAATCTCCTCTGGATCTAATTCTTCGGCTTCAGGTACTGCAGGTGCGACGGAGGTATCGTGGCTGCTGCAGTTCTTCAAGTTGAGCCTGAGCATCATCAGCCGCAAGGATCAGATCATGAATTTGTTCCTGAAGGAACTCTATGATGGTGTTGCGTTGAGTAATTATATGATCATTCTCATTGATCTGATCTTCTCGGTGAAGGATGGTTTCATCCCGTGCTACAATAATCTCATCCTTCTGAGTCACCAGAGCTCGAAGCTGATCAACTTGAGTATTTTGTCTATCAGCCTCTCTATAGTGACTTCGCGCAGTATTAATCAACCGACCCATTTCACAACATAGGAGCAGTTGATAGTGATACTGTACATTCATAAACCGCATCATTCCTTGAAGCGCTTCTTCCGGTGGACCTTCCAATCTATGACTCTCAGGGACGATTCTGAGATTCCATTCTGCTCATTGGGACTTGTCGTTGAAAATAACCTAATGGGTTGTCCTGCAACTTCTTTCGGGTGCTGATTACAGAAACGATAATTGCTTCTAATGCTGCTCCTTCAATAGTATCAACTATTCAATAACCCATCATGTTGATTTCAATGGGTTGCCATTGCGAGCGAAAAGGATGCTGAGGAATGGTCATTCTGACTTGAGCTCTGTGAACTCATTCTTCCAGATACTCAACAGAATCATATTGAGGAGGTTCCGTATAGTGGAATGACTGTAAGGATTCCTAGAGTAAACAAGGGAAAACCCTCCCAGTGCAGGGCATTGGTATGGAGATGTCCTTCCGGATCCCAAAAGACATTAGAAGGGGCTGCCATCTGCAACAAGAATGCAAATGGTGAGATATGTTTACCTTGCTAGGAAGTCACAAGGTAAATGGACCAAGATGACTGATTTTGACAATAGCAAGATCTAAAACCCGAAAGAAAACTTAAGGTTCTTGACCAAAACTACCTCAAGAACCCCATTAACCCATATTAAGGATAAACAACATACTACTCATCCTTATCAAACTTAAACATACCTTGCATTCTTTTGTTGTCAAGGAATTATGCATGCACGTACTATTCGTTCTCTCAACCAAAAACAATTGCCGAATATCTTCGAACTTACGCAATTAGTTTCGGTGGCATAGCACATACGTCTCTCCCTAATAACTAGCCGATAACTCCTACTCGTCCTAACCTCTTAATCGTGGTTAGTATACCTGCAAGAGATCACAATATATATATCAAATGAACCTTTCATGCCAGCATGTCATGAAAGCGTCCCCAATCATTACTGTTCACTATAGAAACAACATCTGTACCATTACCACCGTACAGACAACGTTAACATACGTCATTAATAACGTATTCACGGGGGGTACCGCAAAATGTGGGGGTATGAACAGCGATCGCCATACCCTGCGCCGAACCATATACTCCCAATATAATCAACCGAGGTTGGTATATTGGCAGCATCTCAAGTAGGCCACTACTTGAGAAACAGCGTTCGGTTCGCATCACCGACGGGAAGGCAAGCTCCCTCAGTTGGCTGAGGATCCTTACCTCCTTACCTCACTATCGAAGATGTCATTACAAGAAGTAAAGTTGGATTGTGCATGAATTTAAGTTTTAACAGAAAAGTAATGCTGGTGGTTAGAGTTATATATATATATATATCATAGCCACCTCTAATTCCCTTAAATATCCCCCTAGGGCTTTACGTACTAAGCACAAGCCTTAACGAAACCAACGCGGTTTTACAAAATACTTGGTTGATCGAATTTTATACTAAAAGTATTTTTAAGGCGTTTCATATCTCCAGTGTACACTTGTTAGCTCTGATACCAGCTGTGGTAGAACCAACCCAAATTACACCGGCTCAAGTACGCGAGTCCACTCTTGAGGACTCCAACGTGCTTCAAACGATATAATCCTTTGGTCTGTCGGGTAATGTCCCGATAAACCACCGAATGCAGGATCAAACAAGGTACCCCGCATGAAGGCGAGTCCAGAGATACAAATGCCATTACATTTTTCATCACAGGCAGATACATTACATGAGTATCCAACGTGACATAAACTTTCCCCAACTGAGGGAATTTATTACAAAACAACCATAAGTTTCAAGTCATGCAGCGGAGTTTAAAGCACGGGAACTGTACACGTCGTCCATGCAGACATCATGCTAGCCCAAGCATGACATCATTCGGAGGGGTCTGCGTTGGCCGGGGACGGGTCCCACTCCACGGACCAACCATCAGGCAGAGGGTAGGGCCACAGTATAGGCAGAACTGAGTCATCAGAAGGATTACCTGAACAAAGTTACAAGGCAAGACTGAGTATTCTAATACTCAGCAAGGCTTACCCGGTTATGGTATACTTAGCCATGTAACTAGACATTATGAGGGCTTGCTCTGATTCTGGATTTAGTTTTTAGCTGAAAGCAACTAAGAGTAAATCCTTAATTGTAACTTTTAGCTTCCAGATTCTAGTTGATTATCCATTCTAAGTAAGCACCTATAATTAAGCAAGCATGGTATAATCTTCGGTCAGGCATCATCTTTGATAATTATAATATTGCTCTAGTTACTCTATGTGACAAAGGGATCAAGCAGTCTCAATCTCCGCGAGAAACGGACGATTCCGAATCGAATTTCAACCTTGCAAGGATAAACCTAACTCACACGCTTGGAACACCAAAGGGTCATTCCGAAGCAACCGTTTGCCTTTCATTCCGACTTGTGGATCAGATCCACCACAAGTGACTGCAGGACCATACGCACTTCCAAAGTGCAGGACGTACGCCTGTAGCGCGATTACATGTCCGTACTCCTGGTTGCGCTTGCAACACGTATTCCTACACGTCGAATCAAGTAACCAGAAGAAGCAAATACGAGTGGTGGGAGGTATGTCCACTCCTCGGGCCGATTGGTTACTAGGCTTGCCGCTTACCCAAAACTCACGGCATGTGGTTAGTACTTTCAAACGCATAACCCCGATCACCACACACTGCGACCTTATCAAATTCAACAACACAGATGGGGTATCATCTCATCCATGATACTTCACCTTCTTCCCGTCCGTCATCCTTATAGTGATTGCAGGAATGTAAACATTACAATTCCTATATCACGCGAGTGATAGGAAATCACCCGACTTCTACCGGTCCTATTAGCATAGCAGCTAGTCGGACTCAAGTTCTAGTGTTCAGTACATCGGTTCCTGGAATTATGCAGCTAGGGTTCCAAGCAATTCCTAAGAACTTAATGCATAGAAGTACACAAATAGATATAGATTGCAGTGTATTTAAAATAGTGGGTTATGTCCAGGGCTTGCCTTCTTGTGTAGGGTTGGGGGGCAATAGTGTCAAGGTTTTCCGAACTTTGGTTCGGAGCTTCAGTTAGACCTTCGACGGTGTTCTCGGGGTCTTCAGGAACTTCTACGGCTTGATCCGAGATTAGCTCGTAGTCACCGTCGGCGAGAGTAGTCGGGTCTACATGATATGCAAGGATATAACATTAAGGAATGCATACTCTTTTACTTTATTTCACGATAGGTTGCAATCCAAAAAGGCTAACACTTCAAGGACTCATGGCACAAAACGGTAAATAAATTTAAACCTTAGGTAAATAGATTAGGTAAATAAAATTATAAAGTTTTGAAACCATAGGTACATAAAATTATAAAGTTTTGAAAATTTAAACCTAGATTAATTGCATACTCAATAGATTATGACAAAGAGATCTAATTAAATAAGCTTTAGTGGATAAGCTTAGCTAATCCTATGATTAAATAAATTGAATTGTCCAGAGTAAAAGAATTCAAGTTACAAAAAAAATTGGGTTTGAAAATTCTACATTAGTTCTTACATAATCTGTAGAAATTGTATACCAAAAATCATAAGTAGCAAGGTTGTTACGTAGAAGCTATGTGTGTTAAACTCTTTCAACTTGGATTTAAAATAGATTAAAAAATAATTAGTTTCTAAATAAACTCATTTAATAAAAGTTGTAGGGTTTAAAATCAAGTTTCTAGCAAAATTAGTTTTGTAATTTTTGGATTTTCCTACAGTTTGTTATGAATTTTACAAAACAGCAGCAGCATCACATGAAATAACAGCAGACTAGGGGGGTCTCGGTCTTTTTGCGCTCGGGCCCCTGGAAAAGGATTTATATTTGCAGATATGCCCCTGACCGACCTTGACGACGGCCGGCCAATCGGTTCGAGTGCGTTCTCGTCGGCGGCGAGCTCTCCGGTGGGAAGGGGCAGACCAAGTACGACCCACGGGATCTAGGGAATGGTTTGGAGGAGAGGGTGCTCGACGAACGGCGGGGGAGCACAGCCGGCGACGGAGAGGTGCGGCGGCCGCGTTCGGGTCACCGGCGTTCCCGGCGAAGGACCGGTGAACACGAGCAGGGGAGGCACGCACGAGCACCAGCAGGCCACGGGGAAACGATTTGTGTACCTGGATGGGCTGGAGATCAAGTGGAGGAAGCTGTCGACGACGAGGTCAAGCTCGGGCGGCTCTGGTGAGCGGCGGCTCAGGGTGAGAGCAATTCCGGCGGAGGGAAGTTGGTGGCTGGGTTGGGTCAAGTCGAGGAGCTGGGGAAGAGGGTGGGGAAGCAGCTGGTCAAGTGAATTTGGGCGGGGTGGCGCGATTGGGGAGAATCCCGGTGAGGAACAGCGACGGCGGCTCGGTGTCGCGAGGAGGAAGAAAGGGCAATGCAGCTGGAGGGAGAGGAAGTGTGGTCGGGTTTGTAGCAGCACCTGGTTTGCCAAAGAGAAGGAAAAGGAAAGAGAAAGGGATGGTCACGACTGCGCCTAGGATGGTGGGCAGCGAGGTGGCGGCCGGTGAGCGCTCGGGAGCACCGTGGCGCGCGCAAGGCTAGACAGCACGGCTCGGCTAGAGCGGCGGGTAGGGGTAGGCTGACGCGTGGGGAGAGGGCAGGCAGGAGATGAACGGCGGCGAGGGCAGGGCTGCGGCCAGGGGGGAGGTTCTGCGCCGATGGCAGAGCGGGAAGCAGAGGAGCAGAGGGTGTTCAGAGGTAGAAGAAGAGGGGAAAAGTCCAAGGACTGGTTTGGAAAACTTAGAAAGTTCAGGGGTCTCTAAGTAAACTAAAAATTCTCACTGATCTAAAGATCAAATGAGGAAAAGTCCAAAATGAAAGTTGTAGAGTTTTTCAAGCTCTACAAACTTGCTTTAGGACTCAAATTCAAAAACTCAAAGTTTACAACGTTACATATTGAATTTTGAGCAAGGTAGAATTTAAATTACTCCTGTCCTTACCAAACAAGGTTTTGATCAAATTTTTGATATATTTGCAAATATTCATGAAATGTCATGATGACTAGTACTTTTACAAGTAGGCCCTCAGATAAACATGAAAGTTACTTTTATTCTACAGTTATTTTGCATAAAAGACCCTATGGCTTATGTTTATTTACAAATAGGCCCCTACTCTTACTTAAGGGCTTATTTTCCTTATAATACCAAAATTTTAACGCCTAATATCATATTTCTCCTAGGTTTCAAGGCTACCTTCCAATCCACCCATCATACACTTAAAGGCCTATATTGTATAGAAATTACAAATACACCCCTAGCCCTTTGTACTACCCATACCAAACATACCTATTTCACACTAGAGTTTAGAGTCTATATCCCTTATTACCTGGATGTCACAATTAGATATCTCTTCCCGAATTGTGGAGATAGATTAACCTGAGTATGAACCTACCATTCTCTATCTCCCGCAACAACAGTACCTTAATCCTTGCACCTATGCTACCACCGGGATCAAGTTAAAGGATATCCCTATTGTCTGTGAATACCCAGACGTCTTTCCAGACGATTTGCCTGGAATGCCCCCAGATAGAGATATTGAGTTTATCATAGAACTCCAACCTGGTACAGCCCCTATTTCTAAGAGATCCTACCGTATGCGTCCTAATGAGTTGGCCGAGTTAAAAATCCAACTCCAAGACCTCTTAGACAAGGGTTTCATTCGTCCAAATGCATCACCATGGGGTTGTCCAGCCTTATTTGTGAAAAAGAAAGATAATAGCTTAAGGCTATGTGTTGATTACCATCCTCTCAATGCGGTGACTATCAAAAATAAGTATCCCCTACCCCACATTGATATTCTCTTCGATCAGTTAGCCGGAGCTAAGGTATTCTCCAAGATTGATCTTCGTTCCGTCTACCACCAAATTAAGATCCGGCCAAGTGACATTCCAAAAACTGCCTTCTCCACCCGATATGGTTTATATGAATACCTAGTCATGTCATTTGGTCTCACCAATGCTCCAGCATATTTCATGTATCTCATGAATTCTGTCTGCAAGAACTCAACAAATTTGTGGTGGTCTTCATTGATGACATCCTAATTTATTCCAAAAACCCCGAAGATCATGCCAAACATCTTCATGTCATTCTCAAACGATTAAGAGACCACCATTTATATGCCAAATTCTCCAAGTGTGAGTTCTGGTTAGATACTGTGAAATTTCTGGGCCATACCATCTCGGGTGACGGTATATCCGTTGACCCCAGCAAAGTACAAGAAGTGATGGATTGGAAACCTCCAACATAAGTCCATCAAATCTGTAGCTTTCTTGGTCTAGCTGGCTATTATCGTCGCTTCATCCCGGATTTCTCCAGAATAGCCAAACCTATGACCGAACTACTAAAGAAAGGTGTCAAATTCTCTTGGGATAAAAAATGCGATGATGCATTCCACACCCTCAGAGATCATCTTACTACTGCTCCAGTCTTGGCTCAACCAGATGTGTCAAAACCCTTTGACATCTATTGTGATGCATCAGGAACCGGACTTGGTTGTGTGCTTATGCAAGACAACCGAGTAATTGCATATGCATCACGAGCACTCAGGGTTCATGAACAGAACTATCCTACCCATGATCTTGAACTCGCAGCTGTCATTCATGCCCTAAAGATCTAGAGACATCATCTAATGGGTACGAAGTGTCATGTATACACCGATCACAAAAGCCTCAAGTATATCTTTACACAAGCAGATTTGAATATGAGGCAAAGACGCTGGCTAGAACTTATCAAAGATTACGATTTGGAGGTACACTATCATCCAGGTAAGGCCAATGTCGTTGCGGATGCACTTAGTCGCAAGGCACATTGTTCTTGCTTGTCTGTAGAAGCTTTCAATGAGACTCTTTATTCGGAAATGAGAAAGCTCAATCTAGAAATCATTCCCCAAGGTGACTTAAACCATCTCTCAGTTGAAGCCACGCTTAGGGATAGTATTGTTCTAGCTCAACAGCGCAATAAAGGAGTCAGAATCATTAAGCAGAAGATAACACAAGGAGAAGGGAAGTATAAGTGCTTCCGAGTAGATCCAGAAAGAGTTTTATGGTTCAACGAACGTATCGTTGTACCTAAGGACCATAAACTCCGTAAACAGATAATGGATAAGGCCCACCTGTCCAAATTCTCTATGCACCCTGGCAGTACAAAGATGTACCAGGATTTGAAGCAAAACTTTTGGTGGACTCATATGAAATGAGAAATTGCCAAGTATGTCTCAGAATGTGATATCTGCCAAAGAGTCAAAGCCAGTCATCTGAAGACTGCTGGTATCCTTCAACCTCTATCTATTCCCTCTTGGAAATGGGAGGATATCAGTATGGACTTTATTGTTGGCTTGCCTAATACTTCTCTGAGACATGACTCAATTTGGGTAATCATTGATCGGTTAACCAAGAGTGCACATTTCCTTCCTGTGCACACTACATATAATGTCAAGAAGTATGCCGAGATTTACCTAGATCAAATTGTTCATCTTCATGGGATACCTAAGACGATAATTTCTGATCGTGGAGCACAATTCGTCGCTCGGTTCTGGGAGCAACTACAAGATGCTCTTGAAACTAAGTTAATTCGAAGCTCTGCATATCATCCTCAAACAGATGGACAGACTAAAAGAGTAAATCAGATTTTGGAAGACATGCTTAGAGCCTGTGTACTTCAGTATGACAAGAATTGGGATAAATGCTTGTCACTGGCAGAATTCTCTTACAATAATAGCTATCAGACTAGTCTCAAAATGGCCCCGTTCGAAGCATTGTACGGTCGCCGATGCCGAACTCCTTTGAGTTGGTCACAAACCGGCGAGCGTAAAATCTTTGGACCTGACCTAGTTATTGAAGCAGAGGATAAGGTAAAGATTATACAGAACAATCTAAAGGCAGCCTAGTCTGGGCAGAAAAGCTACGCTGATATACGAAGAAGACTATTACAGTTTCTAGTCAGAGACTTCGTATTTCTACAGGTATCTCCTACTCGAGGTATTCAAAGGTTCGGCATAAAAGGGAAACTTGCTCCTCGATACATCGGACCCTTTGAAATCCTTGAAATTTGTGGACCTGTAGCTTACCGTCTTCAACTTCCTTCTCAATTAGTGGCCATCCATAACATCTTCCATGTATCCCAACTTAGGAAGTGTGTTAAGGTTCCTACCGAAATCATCGATTCCCAAGTCATTGAAATCGAACCTGATCTGACCTATACAGAACATCCACTTAGAGTGCTAGATACCAAAGAGAGAAGCACTAGAAGAGAAACTATCAGAATGTTCAAGATTCAGTGGAACCATCACACAAAAGAAGAAGCCACATGGGAAACTGGATCTTATCTTCGACAAAATTTTCCAGACTTCTTCCAAACCAACCTCCGAACTTGATCATTCAATTCGATCCTGTTCCGGAATCTCGGGACGAGATTCTTTTTAGGGGGGAAGGCTGTGACACTCAGGTAATTAGCATGGTCACACCCTAGATTTTTAGTGTGATGTTATGTGCAAAATGTGGTAAACGTGGGTTTAAAACTTTAAATACTTAGAGAGAAGGGTTATTTATATAATTATATTTTAACAAAGGTCCTTTAGTGCTAAATGGGTAAGCATGGAGGGTAGATTTCAAATGTATGAGGGTTATTTTGCAAAAGTCAAAAACTTGTGTTTAAATCGCAAAAGTAGGTGAAACTACCCTTTGGATATAAATAGGGTCTGTATAAAGTTTAGAATCTTTGCTAAATTTTATTTTAACTCCAACTCCTTAGCTCTTCTGCGGATGAACCTTAAAGCAAAGTTGTACATTTTGAAAAACCATACACTTTTGCATTTGGGCCCATCTTCATTTGAGCACTGGTTTAAAAGTTATTTATGCTTTACAATAGGGTCCCTGCATTTCTCAGATATTGCATTTGGATCCTCCTTCGTCTACCTCTCTCTCCCTCCTCCCTGTTTCTCTGCCGTGCGCCGCCGCTGCTCTGCCCCGGCCATGTGCGCCGCCCCTGCTGCTCCAGCACCCCTCTGCGCCTGTGCACGTGCCACCCCGGCCTCTGCCCCGCCGCTTCCCGCCCTCGCGCTGGCCACCCCTGCCCTCGCCACGTCGCCCGCCATCTGCCCGTGCTGCACCTCGCCGCCGCTCGCCGTCGCAGCATCTTCCGCGCCACCTCCTGCCTTCCGACGTTCCACGCGTCACCCCTCTGCAGTGCCGCCGCCCTCCCGACCCCGTGCTGGCCTGCCCGTGCGCCCTCCATGTCGCTGAGCTTCTGCCCGAGCGCCGCCGCGATCGCCCCGCACGCCACCGAGACGCCAGCTCCTATTTCCGAGTGAGGCTATCTTCTCCTGGATCCCGAGCGCTCCCTAAAGCTTCTAGCACTCTTGCTCTCGCGTTTGCACACGCACAACTCACCTGACCCCTCGTGTTCCGATAATCTCCCACTGCCCGATTGCCGCCGCCATCCCTGCTCACCGTCGGGAGCCCCCACCACTGCTTCCCCCTTCCAATCCGAAGCACGAACAGCATCCCCACGAACCACTGAAGCTCACTGAGCAAACCAATTGCCAGTTCTTCCACCAGAATCACCGGACCGCAGCACCGGCGAGCCCCTTTCCTTCGCCGCCGCTCGGCCTCCCGTCGACCCACCGATACAAGGCCTCCCCGCTCCGATCAACGGCACCACCAGCACCACATCATCCTCTTGAAGTGATCCCACCCCTCCTTCACCACCCTCCATCGCCCTAGCCTGTAGAACACCGGCCGCCATTACCGCCGGTGAGAACCCGAGCTCCACCCCGCCGTCGATCACCACTCTCCGGCCTACGTCTGTCCAAATTGAGTTGGGGGAAAGCATCCCCGCACTCCCCCGGTGCTCACGCGTGCCTTGTTCCCCCATGTTCGCCGGCCCCTCGCCGGGAACGACGACGCCCCGACACGGCCGCCGCCATTGCTCGTCGCCGGCCGTGCTCTGCTACTGCCCTTCAAGCACATCATCTCCCATCGTGTTCAGTAGCCTCTGTAGGTCGTGTAGCACCGACTCCTCCCCACCCCGGACCTCGCCGCCGGCGAGAACGCCGGAGACAGGAACGCCGGACGCCGTCGAACGCCGACAAGGGCATATTTGTGATACTTTGTTTTGTTCTAGGGGTCTGAGTGCAAGAATCCGAGGACTCCAGTGTAAACCTATATGTTATTTTATGTGTGTAAAGCTGCTAACTTGTAAAATTCGTAGGAAATTGTAGGAAATTCTAAAAATTGTCAAACTAATTTTGTTGGAAACTAGATTTCAAACCCTACAACTTTTATTAATAAAGTTTAGCTTGAAACTAAATATTTTTGAATCTATTTTAAACTCAAGGTAAAAGGGTATAGGATGCATAACTTTCACATGCTAACTTTATTTCTTGTGATTTTTGATATGCAGCTTCTATAGGTCATATGTGAGCTTATGTAAAAGTTTTAAACTTAGCACTATTTTGTAGTATAAGCTATCTTGAATTTGGGCAATTCAAATTTGAGATGATTTGAAATTAATTAAGCATGTTCCTTAGGCTTAATTAATTAGATCTTTTTGTTATAATCTAATGTGTTGATAATTAGTCTATAATTAAATTTTCAAGACTTTATAATTATATTTACCTAAGTTTTGTATTTAAACTTGAAATTTGAATTCAAATTCAAATGTCTTAGTTCCTGTTTTCAGTAAATCCAATACTATAATCATAACTTAAATATAAATAATAATTCAAGACTAAACCCCCCATGTTTCGTGAATTCATGTGTGTTAACTTTTTGGATTGCAACTTTATTATGAAATAAAATCTTAAACTAAAACACCATCTCACTTAAATTATTACATATCATGTAGACTCAACGACGCTCGACGACGGAGACTACGAGTTGGTCTTGGGACAAGACCAATGGTTTTCTGAAGACCCGATAAATGTCGCCGAGGATCTAACTGAAGCCCCGAACCAAAGTTCGGAAGTCTCTGACTCTCCTGCATCCAACCCTACTCAAGAAGGCAAGCCCCGATGCATACACCAGTATTTCAATTCATTACAATTTCATTATTATATATATATCTTGCATTACATCTAGAAGTTGAAATGAAACCCTAGTTGCGTAAATCCTAGGAATCCATTGTATTGTACCCGAGTCCTTATCGCATAGACGCTGTGCTAAATAGGACCAGTAGAAGTCGGGTGATTTCCTGTCACTCGCGTGATATAGGAGTTGAATGTTTACCCTTCTGCAGTCACTATAAGGTTCATGGACGGGGTCATGTGCAGTAACATGACATGGAAGTTTACCCCGTCTGTGTTGATAAATATTGATAAGGTTGAAGTGTGTGGTAGTGGTGGCTAAGCGTTTGAAAGTACTAACCACATGCCGCGAAATATGGTAGAGCGGTAAGCCTAGTACCTGAATGGCCCGGCAAATGGACATGTCTCCACCACTCGACTTTTATTTTATGTTTACATGCACCGACGTGTGGGAGTGCGTTCTGCAAAGCAGATAGGAATACGGTCATGTAGTCGCGCTACATACGTATGTCCTGCACAATTGGTGTGCATACGGTCCTGCAGTCGCTTGTGGTGGCCCTGATCCATAACCCGGAATATGAGGGAAACGGTTGCTTCGGAACGATCTTTGGATGTTCCAAGCATGTGAGTTAGGTTTACCCTTGCAAGGTTGAAACTCGATTCAGAATCGTCCATCTCTCGCGGAAATTGAGACTGCTTATTCCTTCTGCCACATAGAGTAAGAAGTGTAACTAATGATGGAACAATCTTGATGAATGATAATCTCTACCTTGCTTGCTTAGTGTAGGTGCTAACCTAGAATGGATAATCAACTAGAATATGAAAGCTAAAATTTGAAAGTAGTTCATGCTCTTTGTTGCTTTTCAGCTGAAAATAAACCCAGAACCATTACAATGCCTTCATGAGTCTAGTTACGGGCTAAAGTATACCCAACCCGCGTAATCCTTGCTGAGTATTAGAATACTGAGCCTTGCTAGTATCTTTTTCAGGTATAACCTTCGAAAACCCCACGGATAGTTCTGCGTGGCCAACTTCTGTTCCACATGGCTGGTCCGTGGAGTGGGATCCGTCCCCGGCTGGCAGTGACCCTCCTGAGTGACACCAGGCCTTGGGCTGAGCATGGTGTCAACCTTTGCGACGTATGTAGTCACGTGTTTATCTTTCCTTCCGCTGCAAGCATGGGCAAGCTATTTGGCTTATCGGTTTAAACACTATTTGTATAAGTTTTATTTTGAGTTTGAGCAAGGTTTGTAATAATATTTGAATATCTGTAAGTTAAAAGTTGATAAACTTTACTGTGATTGTAAACTCGCCTTCGTGCGAGGTAAACCTGCTTCGATCCTATTGAACCATGGTTGTATCGGGCGGAGACCCGACAGACCAATGAGTTGTTCCGTTTGAAGTGCGTTGAGTTAGTATCGGTTAAATCGCGATGACTGGCGCACTTGAGCCGGAATAATTCAGGCGGTTCTGCCACAATATGTGTGCTTATATACCGGATAGCAATAATCCGGTACACTCAGTGCAGAGGGCGGCTGGAGGAGTTTCCGGGGCAGATGCTGACAAACAAACGTGGCTAGCTGCCTATGCCGAGTCATGATAGTGCGCATTCGGCCCAGGAGCGCAGATAGTAGATCAGAGCAGTGCCATCCTAAGAGATCAATTTGGCATTCTACCAAAGAGGAGGGTGATCGGTTATACTAAGCTGTATCCTAGTGACTATGATTTAATTCCCCTACCACCTAAGTATCGGCTTCCTGAGTTCACCAAATTCAGTGGAGCAGAAGGATCTAGCTCCATCGAGCACGTGAACCGGTACTTAGCGCAACTAGGGATGATCTCGGTGTCAGATAGATCCCTTGCGAGTGAGGTTTTTCTCACAGTCTCTCACAGGGCCAGCCTTTGGATGGTACACATCATTAGGCCCTGATTCGATCCGCACCTGGAAGCAGTTGGAGGAGCAATTTCATATTCAGTATCACACACAAGCTGCAGAGGCTGGAATTGCCGCCTTGGCACAAGAACGGCAGAAGCATGGAAAAACCATGGCGAAATATATCCAACGCTTAGAGAGGTGAAGAACCGATGTTACTCGACCCGTATTTCAGAGAAGGAGGCGGTCGAGTTGGCATCCTTGGGATTACTAAAGCCGATCAGGGATCTGGCTTTCCAATTGGAGTTCAACTCTTTGGCGCACTTGGTGCAAAAGTTAACGACATATGAGCAGCGCCACCTAGAGCTATACCAAGATAAGTTCAAGCATCAAGTGACATTGATCGACACAAAAGACGCTGAAGACTCTGGGGATGATCAGGAGGTAGCAGTTGCAGAATGGACTCGGGGGGCAAATCCCGTGTCCTGTAAGTGGGTGAAACAGTAAGGGCCTACCAAAGGTTTTGACTTCGACATGAGCAAAGTTGAACAGATATTTGATCTGTTATTGAAGGAAAAACAGTTGAAGTTACCTGAAGGTTGCAAGCCTCCTACGGCATAGGAGCTGTAGGGGAGATCATATTGCAAGTGGCATCACTCTTTCACTCACAACACAAGTGACTGCAAGGAACTCCATCGGCAGATCCAATCGGCTATTGAGCAAGGCCAATTGATCTTGGGCCAAACCGCCATGAAGGTCAACACCCAGCTCTTCCCGAGTGTGAACATGGTGGAAGGTTATGTCCGATCCACGAGGTGGCAATTAGATTTCGCACTCAGCATTAACATGACAGGGCTTGCACCACGCCGCCGAACCAAGAATGAAGAGGCCGATCCTTGCGATCGGCCCCAAAAAGGAGAAAAGGGATATATCACAGAAGAACAAGTAAGGCATGTCAGGAATCAGCGGCCAGCCTATTCCGATCTCCTCAAGAAGTATGAGTACCAGTAACAGTAGTGTCTCCAGCGTGAGTCAAAGGAGGAAGAGTATGAACGCCGTACTGGAAAAAGTTTAAACAAATAGGAAGACACGCGTGATCATTGGCATTGCCCGTTCTTCAAGTATTGTTGGGATTCCGGCATGAGTCGATTGCCTACTACCAAGGATTGCCCGGAGTGCGGATCCCGGAAGCAAGATGCAGAGGGGGTCTTGGTTTTCTGATGTTTGGGGCCTGTGTCATCTCAGCAAGAACAGATTCAACCACCACGAAGAAGGGTGGACTTCGAAGAAGAAGAGGATAAGTATCACCGTCCGCGCTGGTGCCCTGATGGACTTAACCGTTCCTAGAAATGTAGGGTTCAGCGGTTGCGCAGCCTGGAAGAAGCTGAGGCTAGATATCTTGAGACACTGAGAAAGGCGTGCCCGAGTTTGGCGGACAAGGTCCACTACACGCAGAAAAGGGAGTCGCGCCCTCCCAGGAAGGAGTGGCGGCCAAGATCAACAAGAGCCGATGCGAAGACATCGGCTGATGCGCATATGGTGTTTGTGCTCCTTGCGGAGTTCCACGCTCGAGGAAATGAGGAATTATCAGTGGCCCAGCTTGACTTGGGGCCGCGGCCGGTAATATTTGAGAAGCCACAAGCAAAGAACTACAAGCATTTGAAGGCTTTATATCTCAAGGGTTACATAAATGGCCAGCTCATCAACAAGATGTTGGTTGACACAGGAGCGGCAGTTAACATAATGCCGTACTCAGTGCTGCGCCGCTTGGGGTGGTCCGCTGGAGATTTGATCAAGACCAACGTCACGCTAAGCGACTTCAACGGCCAAACTTCAGAGGCACAAGGCATCCTTAGTGTGGATCTGACCATTGGAAAAAAGACTATCCCGACCTCTTTCTTCATTGTCAGCAGCAAGAGCACATATAATGTCCTACTTGGTAGGGATTGGATCCATGCCAACTGCTGCATCCCTTCCATAATGCATCAATGTTTAGTTCAGTGGGATGGAGATGAGGTAGAAGTGGTTCATGCAGATGACTCGATTGAGATCTCGCATACTGCCATGAGCATCTGGGATGCGGAAGACCAAGAGCCGATCTCGGGGATCAGTTTGGAAGGTTGCAACCGCATTGAGGCTACAAAAAATGGGGTGAGGCTGGTCTTATCCACTGGCCTTACAGAGTAGATGAGTCACAAAGAACAAGCTGCTCTGACGCACTTGTTGAGGCTGATCCCCGCGATCGGCCCCAAAAAATAAAATGTAAACCTTTGATGTCAAGTGTTTTACATGATCATAGCAGTTACAGGGAGGCCCGCTTTAGCAGCCGGCTATACTTCTATTGTAAAGTTTCAAAGAACAATGAAGGATATAAAGCGGCCGATCTCAATGATCGGTCGTAATTCTTTTTGTTATCTTCTTTGTCCATCTGCAATGTTGGTTTAACAGATGATGGAAAATTAGGATACGGGTTTACATCAGCTGATGAGCTCGAAGAAGTGGATATTGGTCCTGGGGATAAGCCACGACCAACATTTGTCAGCAAAAATTTACGCCCATGTTTACGAGAGCTGATGATAGCTTTGCTAAAGGAGTACACAGATTGCTTTGCCTGGGATTATTCGGAGATGCTTGGGTTGGACAGGAGTATAGTCGAGCATCGGCTTCCTCTGAAGAATGGATTTCGGCCATTTTAGCAGCGAGCGCGACAAATGAAGGCTGAAGTCCTGGTGGAGGTTAAGAAGGAAGTGGAGAAAATACTAGAAGCAGGATTTATAAGGCCTTGCAGGTATGCCGAGTGGATTTCAAGTATTGTACCCATGCAAAAGAAGGATGGCCGATGGCGAGTCTGCGTGGACTTCAGAGACCTCAACAGGGCTACTCCAAAGAATGAATATCTGATGCCTGTCGTGGAGACGTTGATTAACGCGGCTGCTGGTCATAAGATCTTGAGTTTCATGGATGGCAACGCCGATTATAACCTGATCTTTATGACTCCGGAGGATGTAAACAAGACCGCATCAGAGTACCTGCGGCAGTAGGACTTTTCGAATATGTGGTTATGACTTTCGGGTTGAAGAATGCCGGTGCTACGTATCAGCGTGCCATGAATTACATTTTCCACGATTTGATTGGCAAGCTGGTGGAAATTTATATTGACGACGTCGTGGTGAAGTCTGCGTCAATCGAAGGGCACTTGGGGGACTTACGGCAAGTTCTGGAATGAACTAGAAGGTTCGCGCTTAGGATGAATCCGAAGAAATACGCTTTCGTTGTATTGGCCGGTCAATTCCTAGGTTTCTTGGTTCATGAGAGAGGAATCGAGATCGGCCTAAAAAGTCAAGAAGCTGTGCGAACAATGGTGCCGCCTACTACGAAGAGAGAGCTCTAGCAGCTCATTGGTAAGATCAACTTTGTCAGAAGGTTTATTTCCAATCTCTCCGAGCGGATTGAGCCTTTTATGGAGTTAGTGAAAATCAAAGCCAATGAAGAGTTTCACTGGGAGGTAGATAGAGCAGCAATGGGCATTTGAAGAGACCAAAGAGTATCTGTCAAAACCACCTGTGCTCGTTCCACCCCAACAAGATAGACCATTTACGTGTATTTATTGGTAGGGGACACCTCCATCGCTTCAGTAGTAATACAAGTGCATGACAACAAAGAAAGGGTTGTGTTCTACCTCAGAAGAAGGATGCTAGATGTGGAGACAAGGTACCCTCATATTGAAAAATTATGCCTTTGTTTGTTCTTTACAGACATGAAGCTTCGTCATATCCTGCTATCAGCCGAGATAATTGTCATCTGCAAATCGGATGTCATAAAACACATGCTATTGGCTCCTGTGTTGAAAGGCCAACTTGGAAAATGGATGTTTGCATTGTCAGAGTTCGATATCCGATACCAACCCGTAAAGGCGGTCAAAGGGCAAGTGTTGGCGGATCTCATCGCAGAAAGGATCAATACTGACATAGCAGCACTTTCCATACACGCATGGGCCATGTACTTTGATGGATCGGTTTTTGGAGATTGATGTGGCATAGGTATCCTGCTTGTGTCGCCTCGGGGGCAATGTATTCTTTTTCAATCAGATTATCTACCGCTTGCACCAATAATCTCGCAGAATATGAAGTAGTGTCTAAAGGTATGGAGTTGCTTCTTGAGGCCGGAGCTGAAGCAGTGGAAATTTTCGGGGATTCAAAATTGGTGATCTCTCAGCTCACTGAGGAGTATAGGTGTGAGAGCGAGTCACTCTTCCCGTTATGGGTGCAATGTCAAGATCTGACGGCCCAATTTAGGTACATAAATTTCTATTGGATACCCAGGACTCGAAATTCGGAGGCCAATGATTTGGCACAGATGGCTTCAGGATACAAGGCTGTAGCGGATAGAGCCGATCTTCAGGTACACCTACTGGACCAAGGATATTGGAGAGCCGATATCTTCAATTATTTGAAGGATTCGGCTCGGGGGGCACCCAAGAGGATACATTACAAGGTTATGAGATACGTCCTGATAGGAGATGACATGTTCTACAGGACTTTAGAAGGTCTGTTGCTCAAATGCTTGGGGCCGGTTGAATCCAATCGGCTCTTACACGAAGTCCATGAAGGCACCTGTGGGACTCACCAATCGGCTCACAAGATGAAGTGGCTAATTAGGCGATCAGGGTATTACTGGCCCACCATGCTTGAAGATTGCTTCAAATATTATAAAGGATGTCAGGCATGTTAGAGGTTCGGGAAGATTCAGATGGTACCAGTGTCACTAATGAACCCTATCGTCAAACTGTGGCTGTTCAGAGGCTGGGGCATGGACATGATCGGCAAAATTAATCCTCCATCCAGCAAAGGCCACCAGTTTATTTTGGCCATCACAGATTACATTACTAAGTGGGTGGAGGTGGTTCCCATGAAGTCAGTAGCATCCAAAGATGGAGGTTCGGTCTTCATTTCAGAGGACTTCAAGAAATTCGCCACCGACATGGGCATCAAGTTGATCAGGTCATCTCCATATTATGCCCAAGCAAACGGACAAGCTGAAGCATCCAATTAGAGCCTTATCAAGTTGATCAAGAGAAAGATTGATGAATATCCTAGGCGTTGGCATGAGGTCTTATCAGAGGTATTGTGGGCATACTGTATTTCTTGCCATGGAGCAACAAAAACTTCTCCTTATCACCTGGTGTATGGACAGGAGACTGTATTACCATGGGAAATTACGGCCGGCTCGAGACGCATAGAGTTCCAGAATGACTTAACAGCTGAAGAGTATGCTACTCTGATGAATGATAATGTTGAGGACCTCATGGAGCTAAGGCTTTGGTCACTTGAGAAGATCAAAGAAAATAAGGCCAAAGTAGCCCACGTGTATAACAAGAAAGTCAATCCAAAAGAATTCCAAATTGGAGATCTGGTTTGGGAAGCGGTGCTACCGTTGGGGACTAAAGATGCAGCGTATGGTAAATGGTCTCCAAACTGGCACGGGCCTTATAGGGTTGACCAAGTCTTATCTGGGAATGCATATATGCTTGAGGAGTTAGATGGTGTCAAGTTCCTTGTGGCGGTCAACGGTCAACATCTCAAGAAGTACTTCCCAAGTATGTGGGATGGTGAGCAGTAAAGCTGATGCTACGCATCAGGCTATGAACTGATATGATCAGTAGGTCCGTACAAGAGAAAGCTGACGCTGCGCGAAAGGATATGATCCGACAGAGCCTGATGACTCGTACAGGTGGAAGCCGATGATATGTGTCAGGCTGGGTACAAGGAAAGATGGCTGATACATGCAGTCGGCCCATATATATAAAAGAGAAAGAAAAGTACTTTATACCCAATGCATTGAGTTGATCGAATAGCCGATGTACAGCCATCGACTCTAGAATCTTAATATAGATACATACAGGTTTATCTTACAAAGGGTGACTGCAAGGAAGCCTACTGAAGCAACTCATCGATGACGGCGATGACCTTAAGATGGATGTGATCAGCCTCAGCAATCACTGCTTCATCATCCTTGTCTTCTCCTGACACCACCTACCTACTCAAAGCGCTCAGCTCTGCAAGTTCTATTTTCAGTTGGGCGGTCAAGTTTTCTGCTTCTCATTCAGAGCTGGCAATAAGGTTCTTTTGTTCTTGGATGCGATGCTTGGTTGCCCGAACCTTAGCCTTGAGGTCCTCTAATTCCTTCTCCAGAAGTTGAAGCCTTTGAGAGTTCTCAGATGTATTGGCCTTGGCGTCCAGAGTCACTTTCTTCTCATTAAGCAACCAACACCTCTCGGCAATGTCGGCCTTCAAGGGAGCTTAAGAGCGTCGAGCCTCAATTCTGTGTCGAGCTTGTTCTACCTTTGCCCGAAAGAAAGGAAGGTGCCCGGTTGGCCAAAGCTTGATCTGAAGGATTTCAGGGAGTTTAGACCTAATCTCTTTGAGGATCTGCCTCACTGCATCGGAATCCTGCACTAAGGCGTCAATCGGAGCTGACAGAAGGCTCTTCACGCGGAGAAGTTGGCTGGCAATGCCGGTCGAGTCTTGCTGATGATCATTGGTTTCTAGTATGGCCGAGTCGATGGATTTAGGTCGAATGAAAGTAACTCCAAGAGGTTCAGACCCTGAAGGAAGACATAAGACTAAAGCGGCACAAGAGACACAGGAAAAAGAAGATGCAAACGACTCGGTGACAAAACATACCTATCCTGGAGAAGGAGCAATAACGGCCGATGAAGTGATGATCGGCTCCTGAGGGCACACCCTTGCTGGAGAAGGAGTGACAGCAGATGAAGCAAAAATTGGCTCTTGCAGGCGCGCCCCTTCCAGTGAGGGACCAATGTCCGATGCGGCCACGACCAACTCCTGCAGACCTCGAAGAATGACTGAAGCATCAATTGGCGTTGCGGGGTTATCTGGAGCTTTTGGGGTGGGATCCTAAAGGTTGATTAAGGCGTTGACTGTTGTTGAAGGATCTTCTGGAGCCTCTGGAGTTGGGTCTTTTTGGCATGCAGGCTCTTCCCCACTAGAAATGTCTACAACATCAGACTACAAGAAGGGAAAGAGCAATCAAGTCAAGATATACATGTTCAGAGGATCAAATTATAAGAAGGGCGGTCTAAACCTGGCTGACGATCGGAGCTTCTTGAGTAGTGGAAGATGGCCCCATTTCCTTCTGAATTTTTCTGACAACCATCTTCCTCACCTTGATTTGGGCCCGGGGGGCAGAAACATCAGAGGATCGTTTCCGCTTGGGGGTCAGCTTCGCGGTGCAGGGCTGGATCCGTATGATACCTTTTGACGTGGGAGGTGCATTTTTGCAAAAAAGGACCACGGGGGTAGCTGGCAAAAACTGGAAGGTGGAGCCATCATCGTTCCTGGGCTCCGGACCATCTTCCTACTGTAGAAAGAACAAATGGAATCAGGTAAGGAAGTGAGCGGAGTTAGGAAGAAAACATGGGATTAATGGTAATACCTCTTCCTCAGGGGCTTCATACTCAACGTGAATCTGCTGCAATATTGGCCCCAGCGCTTTCCAGAAGACATGAGTCTTCCGCATCAACCACTAGTCCTCGAAGTTGATGGCCGAAGAAGTGAATGATAGGTCAATAGGGATTGGGATGAGAAGGTCTGAAAATAGGCTGTAACATCGTTGGGTGGTGACGGCGTCGGGTAGATCGGTTTTGTTGGTTATCAAATAATGAAGGAAGAAGTGAGGAGGGACTTGCCCAAGGCCAAACTGCCGAGCTGCTATGACCGACTGATAGAATTCATATCCTAGCTTGATGATCCGGTTGGAGCTACTCATGCCGACTGGAAGGAGGCAAGGGCGGAACATGATAGAATATAGATGCCGAGTGCCGTCATCATCGGCAAAATCAGCCAACCTGAAGGTGACCGGGTTCTTAAAAATTTCAGAATTAGTATAGGGAAGGAAGATAGGGTTGTTCAGGCCCCTATAGAAAATTCTAAACTAGCTTGAAGCTTGTGAGGGATTCAACTTGCTGCCAGGAAGGCTGTATAAAGCCTGGCCGAAGCTGGTACATCTGATCCGCCTCCCACTCTGATCTGGGAAAGATTTGTCGGCCAAAGCAGGGAAGTCTGGGATGAAGTCCTAAAATTATAGGTGGGCCCACAATTGGATAAACCACCAGGGACCATCGGTCCTAAGTTTCTTCTGGGTAAGTAGGTCCAAGGACATCAGGTGGAGGTATCTGTAGACTTCCCCAAGGAACAACTTGCCAAGGCCAACAGTGTTACCTTTGGCTAGTTCATATGCAAGGGGAAGATAATTCTGGGTTGGGGCAAGGGAAGGACCGCAAAATAAGAAGTGTTCCAACCAAAGATTCAAGAAGGTTGTATGTTCTTTTTCGGTCACAGGACCTTTGGTTTTAAGGTGCTGATTCAGGTATGCACCCCAGTTTGTACACTTTGTTTTGGAAGACAACTTGAAGGGAACTTCGGATAGTCTGTAGGCAAAGGGGCAAGATGAAGAGATGTTAAGACCAGTGATCATCACTACATCTAGGAGGGTTGGAGTCATTGGTCCATGACCAAATAGGAAGTAGTTCAAGGCATCGGACCAAAAGTAGCCGATGGTTTTCAGGAGATTCTCATTCTTCTCAAGAGGGGATAGAGATAAAGACAGAGCGTCGGCTATCCCTATGGTCTCCCATGTGGGCTGGTAGGTCTTTGCTACTCTATTATACCAAGTCACCCAGCCCTAGGGAGGATTTGGCCAGGCACGTAGGCTGTCGGCCCAAGAATCTAAGTCTAAATTTTGACTAACGAATGGAATCTGATTGGCCTCGCAAGAAATTAGTCTATGGGTTTTTCGCAAGAACGAGGCCCGAGACAAAAGGAATTGGGAGAAGAAGGATGCGGCAAGAGAATATCTGAAACCTGAAGAATCCACAAAAACCAGACAGCCGGAGAAGGATCATTTAATGATGTAAGTGATCTAGAAATCGCTACATTAAATTAGTAAAGGTCGGAGTTTTACCTTCAGGCCAAAGACACCCGCATCGGCATTCGAAGATCCTGCCATCGGAAACCCCAAAGATCAAGAACCTAGGAACTGGATCTAGGGTTAGCGGCGCAAGTACGAGTTTGTGCTCTAAAGGCTTTGGTTTGGGTCTTTGCAGTTAGGGTTTATGAGTGGAATGTTTTGGAGAACGGGGAATCTTCAGAGATCTGTTTTGGGGAAGGTTCCGGATTTAAGCGAAAAATAAAATGAATTGGAGAATTGACTTAGATCCGGATCAACATTTTTGAGGAAAGGAACCGATGCGTTGCCATCGGCTCTTAACAGATTGGTTTCTTAATGAATTGCAGTTGAAATAAAAGATTTGATTTATAATGGGGAGTAAGTACAAAAGGGGGAGCTGGTTGCTCCTAGAGACGGTCTATCGGCTTAATCCTATAGCCTACCACCAGTAGGCACTGGAGGTTCTGCGGCGCTTGATCGGTGGAGCTGTGCTGACGTCGCTATCACCGCCACTGCCGTCGACATTGCTGCCATCATCTCCGCCGCTGTTACTACTGAAGCCGCTACTGTCTTCGGTTTCTTCGTCGTCGTCGTCATCCTCCAACGATCCACCAAGGAGGAAGCCTCCTGCTACCGAGTCCTCCTCGATTAATGAGGAATCGGCTTCTTCTTCCGAGGAGGAGAAGTCTTCTTCCCAGGATGCATCGTCTTCATCATCTTCCTCCAGCTCACCACCGAGGAGGAGGTGGAGGTCTTCGCCGTTGGTCA
Source organism: Panicum hallii (assembly GCF_002211085.1). Taxonomy (NCBI): domain Eukaryota; kingdom Viridiplantae; phylum Streptophyta; class Magnoliopsida; order Poales; family Poaceae; genus Panicum; species Panicum hallii. Next base: position 23,447 of record NW_020356385.1, read on the forward strand.
GGGACTCGTCGTCCTCTGACCAGGACTGGAAGTCCCATTCTTCTACATCCCAATGCAGGGGGCATAAACTTCGTAGGCGGCTATAGGGTCATACTCTGGAGTGGGTTCTCGAGTGGACTCGGACTCGAAGGAGATGGCGGAGGAAGCAGAGGAAGAGGAAGAAGCCATTACGAGAAGAGGAAAATTGAATCAGGTATGGTTGCTAATGGCTGAAGGAAGGGGATGAGAAAAAGAAAGTTACCGGGGGCAGGTTTGTAAAGATGGAGTGGAAGATGAATCGGCACCATAGCAGTTTCCAAGGAGTCTGACGCAGAGCAGTCACATCTCCTAGAAGTTGAAGAGGCACGCCTGTACGGATTTGGAAGTCGAAGAGGCGGGGTGATTAAAAGATAAATGGTTTCGGAATAACTATTGCCGAAACCAGGGGGGCATGTGTTATCGCCATAACTTAGGCGGGCTAGAAAGGTGGGCCAAGAAGCAAGATGGGCTCAAAAGGTAATCATAGTGAGCTTGCGAATTGGACACTGTGCAGGTGTTTGAGTCCAAGGTTGGCCATGTATCTAGATAGGCATGTGTGTTTAAATAGTTTAGATAGAGATAGCCAAGATTCGTGTCGTGTTTAGTTAGGATTGGTTAGGGAAGGCAGGTCTCCGGACTATAAATATGTACCCTAGATTATGAATAAGGGAATCAATCAATCATTCACCAACAATTCTTCGCACATCGCCACCCCTGTTCTAGGGTTTCTCAGGTAAGTGCCGTGCAGCCCCGATCATGCTCCACGTGATCGGGGCGGCATCGTCCCTGCTTATCCACCTTTTGTGTTTCTCATTCTGAAGCGTTGTTGATGGCGAGTAGCACTAGTTATCTTAACATTTGTAGAGTAGCATTGGCTTTTCCATGCTTTAATCGTGCATCGTTTGTTACCTGTAAACGTTCAGCTGTCATTGTGCCCAATCTCGGGTGTGAGGGCAGCATCTTGCTCTATTTTTGTTTAGTAGATCCAATTTGTTATAGTTAGTCTTTGTTTGTTGAAGGTTTAGTTTAATATCTGCATGATTAGGCCCTTCAATCGGGTTGAATGTTCCGGCAGTATGTTTGGCGCTTTATGACAGCTTAAAAAGGGATTGCTCCGGGAATTAGCTTTCAGTTGGTTTTTAGGCCTCTATTTAGGTTGTTGTTTCATTACCTTCCGTATTTGTTAGGCTCAATTACATGTAGGATTTTCTGGTTATGTAGTGAAAGCTTTAGCTGTCGTAGATTAGATTAGCTTAATGGTTACAGAGCAAGATTTATGTTACCATCGGATATATTTGCCTTGTTTATAGATCCGATCTGGTACTGAATATAATCGGCTCTTTATAGCCGATATAGGGAATCACCCGATGAGCCGATCACGGCTCGGACTTGTTTATATGTGTCTGTGCATGTAGGAAACTAACATATAACACCTTCCTGATCAGGTACAAGGTCAAGTGGCACGCCTAGCAACCCAGACGCCAGGACGTTTACCGGATCTCGGGCCGTTGACCGAGGGACCAGGGCCCACCAGCAGTCCCGGGAGCCTCCCGGCTCCTCGTGTTGCCTGTCGCTGCTCACAGGTGGGTTTCGACCGACAACAGGAAGCTGGAGAAGGATTTCAACATATTGGAACTGCAGCATGTTGAAGACAACTCGGCGGCAGATGCACTCTCCATGAGGGCACCAACTTAGGCATCCGTGCCGGAGGGAGTCTTTCAAAGACGGCTGCTGAAGCCATCCGCCCAGCCTGCCGAACTGGGCGAAGGGGGTCAGTCTAGCACGTCGAAGCTAGCAGTCCCGGCGGTGCTCCATCCATGGGGTCCGCCAAGGATTGTGTGCACCTTTGAGGGTCCCGAAGACCTCGAGCAGCCGCATCCAAACTCTCGGGGGGGGGGGTCCCAATGCATGGATCTCTGAGATCCGGGACTACCTGAAAGACAACATCCTTCCTGAAGACCATGTATCCGCTAAGCGCATAGTGCGATTGGCTAAGCGATACGGGGTGGTAGAAGGGGATCTCTACCACCGTGGCACCAATAGCATCCTCATGCGGTGCATCACCCAGGAAGAGGGCTGCGACTTGCTTACAGAAATTCATGGAGGCGAGGGCGGAAGTCATTCTTCATCCTGCACGCTGGTCGGTAAGGCATTCCGGCATGGCTTTTACAGGCCAATAGCGCTCCAGGATGCAGCTGAGGTGGTAACGTCCTACAAAGCATGCTAGTTCCATGCAAAGTAGATACACTGCTTAGGCTCTGCAAATGATTCCACCCTCTTGGCCTTTCGCTGTATAGGGGTTGGATATCTTGGGACCTTCCCCAGGGCCGTCGGCGGGTACCGGTACCTGTATCTTGCCATCGACAAGTTCACCAAGTGGCCGGAAGCTACCCCTGTGGTCAACATCACCAAAGCATCTGCTATCACATTCCTCAAGTCAATTGTGTGCCGGTTCGGAGTCCCTAACCGAATCATCACCGACAATGGGACCCAGTTCAAGAGCCAGCACTTTCAAGAATACTACAAGGACATCGGCATCCAGCTCTGCTTCGCTTCTGTGGCACACCCCAGAAGCCATGGCCAAGTAGAGCGGGCTAATGCTGAGATACTTAGGGGGCTCAAGATTCACACCTACAACAATCTCGAAAAGCATGGTGCGAAATGGGTCGACCAGCTTTCGAGCGTACTATGGGGGAACCGGACCACACCCAGCCGAGCAACCGGGGAGACCCCTTTCTTTTTGGTCTACGGGCCGAAGCATGCCTTCCCCCGGAGATCACTATGGGCTCGCTACGAGTCCAAGCTTTTGATGAGGAATTGCAGGAGCAGCAGCGCCATCAAGATGTAGACCTCATCGACGAGCGAAGATGGCGAGCAGCGGTCCGAAATGCATGGTATAGCCAAGCGCTCCGGCGTTACCATCAACGGTACATGCATAGTAGGGAGCTTCGTGTCGGGGACCTAGTCCTGTAGCAAATCCTAAACTAAGAGGGGCTCCACAAGCTCTCCCCCAGCTGGGAGGGCTCCTTCAAGGTGTCAAAGGTGTGCCGACCCGGTTCTATTCGCTTAGCTACGGAGGAGGGCGTGCAACTACCCAACCCATGGAACATTGAGCACCTCCGTAAGTTTTATCCTTAGGGGCTTAGCCGAGAATAAATTTTTCCTTTATAATATGGTAGCACCTCTGTGCGGACCAGAGCGGTGGAGGTCCGCCCTCGTAAACCCGGCCCTTGGCGTTCATCGCACATTCTATCTATACCAACTTATCAAGGAAAAATTTATTCTCAGTCTGTCTTTGAGGTTGATGCAATTCAGTTCTTTTTCTTGCCTCCCGCTTACCCTAACCCCCATGTGGTCCCTTATTCCTTGCCATGCTTGAGGCCTGAATTGAGTTGCTGGGTTGTGTCTCCACCCAAGACCCCTCCTTCATAGGAAGGAGGGGTCCGGTCTTCTGGGAACCGGCTCCGGGGAAGTGTACTTATCCTCGGGGGGCCCGGAGTCATGTAGCCGCTTAGCCTGGTTCCGTACCCTAAGCCTGCATGCTCTACCTTCCTAGGATAAGTACCGTAGTACCAAGAACTGCGGATCCGGAAGTCCGGATCCCTTTAATCTTAAAGGCTAGGTCCTGGTGCTCTGATTCACTAAGCCTAGTTTTACATCTCAAAGGTTTTAAACGACGATCGCCTATTAACCCCCCCTCTAGGCGTACTTTCACGGAGGTTTCAGCGGGAGCCACGGCGGGGTGCCCCCTGTAGAACCAGCTGCGGAGGAGGTCGCGGTGGAGACGCCACTGGAGGAGCCAACTGCGGGGGCAGCCGTAGCAGCGGTACCCCCGGCAGCGATCGCGGTAGAAGCACCCCCAGCAACTGGTGCGGCAGAGGTGCCCCCGGCGGTGGTCGCAGCAGAGGCCGCAGAAGCAGGTGGTTGAAGACTCGATGCGGGTGCGCCCAGCTCCGGCCCCCCGAATCTGTGCAGGGGGATGAGCCGGAGGTGGTGCATAGGAAGCATCTCTTCCCGAGCTAGGTGGAGGTCCCTCTTCCCCGCCTCCTGGTCAAGGCCCAGCGGGTGATGGAGGAGGTCGAAGCGGGCTTCCGATAGGAGTGGGAGAAGCTCGAGGTGGAGCGTCTTCAACTCTCTGACTGGGAGCACTAGCTGGGGAACTGCATCCAGGTGGTGTCCTCCCGCGCCGCCGAGGAACGGGCCAAGTTCGAGCAGGAGCGCGAGGCCCTCCATGAGAAGATGGGTAGGATCTTTGACCGGGAGGTCTCGGTCGTCTCCCGGGAGAGGGCGGTGGCCTGGAAGGACAAAGAGGTGGAGCTGAAGGAGCGGACGGCTCGTCACACCATCGACACTACCAAGGCCATGGCAAAGATGATTGACAACGAGCAGGCCGCCCTCAACTATTAAGAGTAGAACCTGTCCCTCCGGGAGGTGGCCGTCAAGGAGGAGGAGGCCCGCCTCTCCGTCCTCTAGTCAGACCTGGAGGCCCGGACCCGAGCCCTTGAGGGCCAACGCCTACGCTAGGAAGAGGAGAGCCGATCCCTCTCCCAACAGCTCCAGGTCCTCAAGCACCGCGAGGCCGAGGTAGAGGGGCTCTTGGCTGAGAAGCGCACCGGGGTCGAGCGGATTCCCAACTGGGTTGGTGAAGCAAGTACCGCCCTGGAACCCCTTGGGCTAAATCCCATCCAGGTCGCAGAGGCCCCTTCTTCCATCAGCTCCATTCTTCAAGCGCTAGAATCCACTGCCGAGCATCTGCAACCCCTGGAGTCCACACTAGTTGCTCGCCTCGAGTCCGAAGGGCAGGAGCTTGCTCGGATAGTGGTAGACCACGTCTTGACCTGCTTCTGGAGCCATGACCCCGCCATCTCCTTAACTCCGGTCCTCACAGGCCTAGTGCCAGAAGTAGAGGCCGCTGCCCGGGAGGGAATACAAGAGGTGGTGGAGATCGTGGCCTCCCGCTTTGAGCGCAACGTGGAGCTAGACCTGTAAAGGGAGAGGGTTGCCAGTGAGATCCGGGACCCCATGGGAATGTTGCTAAGCGCCGATCCTAAGTCATGTGCAGGACTAAACCTTGTTTTCATGGTAGCTAGCCCCAATCCCTTGCGACTACCTCCCAGGGGGCCAAGGGACCTCGAGGCCAAAGAGCACACAACAGAAGGGAGAACAAGCAAATGGAAAAATAGTTAAGTTATATGTCGCCCCTTAGTTCAGGTTTTTATATTACATATCATATGTAGAATAACTTGTCTGGATCTTATAATGTGTAGAAAAACAACAAAAACTACTCCTACCCCTTGGCTTGACAAGAATCAAGTCTTACTCGAGCAACAAATTTTTCGCTAATGAAGCTATGAGTTGCACCAGAATCAAATAAGATAATAACGGGTTTGTAGTCGATAGAAAATGTACCCGTCATTATGAGGGCTCCTTCTGGAAGTTCTGCAAGGGTGGTCAAGTTGACTTGCCCTTGCCGGGCTTGCATTACTCGCTTCATGCCCTTGCCCTGGTTGTTCTGATTAGAACTCTGCCCTTGAAAAGGCTTCTTGGGCCGAGGATAATCTTTGATAACGTGATCCACACTCCCGCAATTAAAACAGCGATAAGTGCTACTTCTCTGTTGAAATTGTTGATTGTTTGGCCTTGGGCCAAACTACGGCAGCTATTGCAGAGGCATTGGAGGTCGATACCCTCCTTGCTATTGAGGCGGGCAAAAGACCAATCTGCCCAATGGAGCATTCCGCTGCGACGCTCTGAACTGCGCATTGGGCACAACACGATACCTTGGTGATTGAGCACTCGAGGGTCCTGTGGGGGTTTTCCGTTTCTTCTCGGCACGATGTGCTGTGATACAGTCTTCCTGGAACCAGCTCACTGAAAGTATTAGCCTTAACAAGGTTTAGGCGTTCCTTGAGCTTGGTACTGAGGCCACGACGGAAACGATCCTGTTTCTTGGCATCACTGTCAGCGTGATAACCTGCATATTGGCACAGATGATTGAAAGTCTGTGCATACTGCAGTACTGTATGGGTGCCTTGGGTGAGTGCCAGAAATTCATTCAATTTCCGCTCCATCAGTCCTTCAGGAATATGGTGTGCCCTGAAGGCAGTCCGAAATTCCTCCCAGGGGATAACATGGCCATCGGGTTGCATGGCACAATGGTTATCCCACCAAATGCAGGCGGCACCACCAAGTTGCTGGGCGGTGAAGTGAGCTTTACTCGAGTCCGCACATGGTATAGTAAGAAGGGCGAACTTCGATTCAATAGTATGGAGCCAGGCATCGGCATCAAGAGTGTGACAGTTCAATTACTTGTAAGCTAGGCATATTATTTGTTAGTGTGAAGTATGTGCTTGTTAGTGTAAAGCTTGTGTGTGTTTATGTGAAGTTTTTGAAAATTTAAAGTGCAAGTAAAAAGGGTATTTTTGTAATTATAGAAAAACCTAGGGTTGTTTTTGCAAAATGTATTTCGATAAGGGGTAACATCAAAATAAGTGAAGGGTGGTTTTGCAAACATGTTTTTCTTACTTTATCCCCTGTATAAAAATATATATATTTATCCAAAAGTTTCATTTGAAATGTATGTGTTGAAGTGTGTAAAAATTTTGGGTAAAGTTGTGAAAATAAGGGTATTTATGTAATTTTATAAAAGTACGAGTCCTTTTATGCAAGTATTTGATTTACAAAAGTAACTTTCAAAGTTACTCAGGGCTAAAGTGTAAAAGGTGTAACTCATCATGACATGTCTATCCAATCATTATGACGTGTCTATCCCGTCATCATGACGTGTCATAAATGCTTGCATTTAGGCCCTAAATATTATGATATTTCACTTTTTAGGACAAAAGTAATTCAAATCCAACTTTTGTTCAAAATTTAACATGTAAAGATATAAGTTTTGAGTTTTTGAACTTGGGCCCTAAAGCAATGTTGAAGAGTTTGAAAAACTCTCCAACTTTCGTTTTGGGCATTTCTTCATTAGGGTTTTAGATTAATGAGAAATATATGCTTTACAGAAAGGTCCCTGCAATTTTCTAAATTTGCGCATAAGTCCTTGGGAAATCCCTTTTCTCCTTCTCCTCTGTTCTTCCTCTCTCTGCTATTCTTTTTCCCCCACCGGCGGCGGCTCTATCCAAGCGCTTCCTTTCTTCCTCCCTTCCTCCGCTCAGCTTCAGGGCCGGCGGCGCTAGCGGATGAGGAGCGGCACGGCGCGGAGCGGGCGCGGGCGTGCGGGGTGCGCATGCGGCGCCGGAGCGGGCGTGGCGCACGGGCGGCTGCGGCTTGAGCTGCGGGAGCTGGTGGCGCTAGCATGCAGCGCGGCGCAGGGCGGCTCGGCTCGGGCGCGGCAGGCGCTGGAGCAGGTGCTCGGGACGGGCGGCTGCAGCGGCGGCACACAGGCAGCGCTGGCGGCGTGTGCAGGCGCTGGGCGGCCGGAGTAGTGGGGTGCGCTGGAGCGGGGCGCGCGGAGGCTGGCGGGCGCGTGAGCGCGAGCGGCGCAGGCGGCATTGGAGCGTGCAGGCGTGCGCCGCGGGGTGTGGTCTGGCATGGGCGGTGCAGGCAGGACGTGGCGCGGGCCAAGGACGCACGCGGCACAAGCGTACACGGATGGTGCTGAGGCGCGGCAAGGCCGGAGCAAGCGCGGGTCCGGCAACAGGAGAAGGAGGAATAGCTGTGCAGGGCAACGACGTGCAGAGCGACGACGTGCAGGGCGGCGACGTGCGGTGCATGGCGGTGTCCCCGTTGGGCGAACTCAGGCCGCGACCGAGTTGGTGTGCAGGAAGGTCGCGTGGTGCGGGAGGAGCTGTAGTGCGGCGGCTGCGGGCCTCTTCTGCTCACGCGCGTGTGCTGCAGAAACATGGTTGGCACACCCGCGTAGCCTCCTGCAACTCCGTCGCCCTTTCCACCTGCTGTGACGCCATCAGGGCCGGTCTACCACCGCCGTCGATCTTGCACTGCGCGTCGAACCCGCGCCGCGTTGCTCCTGTCCCGACCTCCGCATAGATGAAGGGAGTTCACCGTATCTGGCTGCACTGTCGCTCCTCCGAGCTCATCGCGCCCAGTCGCCACCTTCGCTTCGCCGCCTTTCCTTCCGGCTCGTCACGCCATAACCGCCCCTCCGCCTCCGCGAGGACCGTAGTCTGTCTGCATCAGACCCGTGCCTTCCGTTGCCTTCTCCTCAACGGCCTCCGGCGTTCTCCACGTGTGGCCTTGCTGCTCCCGTGCGGAATCTAATAAAGTTATGAGAATAAGGGTATTTGTGTAAATTTATGAAAATACAAACCCTTTTATGTAACTTAGTTGAAGTATAAAGTAACTTTCCAAAAATTACCAAGGGTCAAAGTGAAAAAGGTGAATGTCATCATGACCAGCCTTAAATGCTTGCAGATAAGCCCAAGAGTTCATAAAAATTACTTTACTAGGACAAGTTTTATGTAAAGTTTATTTTGAGTGCAAAATGGTGCAATAAAACTTTGTACTTTAGGTTTCTGAACTCGAGCCCTAAAACAAAGTTATTGGTTTTGAAAAGTTCTACAACTTCTATTTTGACCATTTCTTCATTTGAGCTTTGGATCAATGGGAAATTTCTGTTTACAATGCAGTCCCTGAAGTTTTTGCAATTTCCAACGAAGCCCCTCGGACCTCCTCCTCTCTTCTTCCTCCTCTGGCAACTCCTCTGCTCCACCCGCTGCACCCCTGCCGCCGGTGTCAGCGCCGCTTCCCCGACCATGTGCTGACCCTCGGCCGCTCCCCGGCGCCACCTCCAGCTCCTAGCTGCCCCACGCGTCGACCCCAACCCGAGCGCCGCTCTAGCTCTTCTTGCTGACCCCCTCGCCGAGTGTCACGTTGCCTGTGGTACTGCCATTGCCGCTCGGTCTCGCCGGCACTTCTGCTCGCCGCCCACCGCGTCAACGCAGCCACCCAGGACCGCGGCATTGCGCCCTTTCCACTCTCCTCTATCTCTACGGACTATAAAAGGCCGGTTCTAGCTCACGGTCGCACTACCAGAAACCACCGTTGCCCTCCATTGTTGCTGCTCAACCACCCCACGCTGAGCTCGCCCCTCCGGTCTCTCTTCTCTCGAGCTGACCCCCAAAATCGCTTGCCCCCAGCCCCTTGAAGCTCCTCCACCTGTTCCCCATCGACCCCGCTCACCGGAGCTCGCCGGAGCACCACTGCCACCATTGGCAAGTTACTGTCACCATCGTCGGCCTTCCTCCAGCCACCCCGGCGTCAACCGAGCCCATCCAAAGGTAGCCCTCGTGTCCCTCATGCTCCCCCTCCTATCCCTCGCCTCCGGGAAGCACCCCATCGCCGGAATCGAACTCCCTGAGCTTTCTCTGTTCCAAAAATCGCGACCAGGGACCCCATACAATAATAGGAATAGTTCCAGGGACCTATCTGCACAGACCCTGACTCAGATGAACAGTATCGCGCTGGACCTTTCTGAAATCTTTGGCTGAAACTTTGAAACATCGTAGTAAATCATAGAAAAATCAGAAAAATGCCAAACCAATTTTGTTGGAATCCTTAAGTAAAATTCGACTACTTTTATTTAGGAAGTTTGAGCTGTAGGTGTATATTTTCTGATGTAGATTAAATATTAGAAAATAAGTGTTTTAATTGTATCTCATGTTGTAGGCATGTGTTATAGCTGAAATTTGGAACTTATATTGTATGTGCTATGTATAGCTCTGTGTAAAAAGCTCGAGTACTTTACTGTTCATTTCCTTAGATTTTGAGTTCTTTTTGTTATATGTTGATGAAATACTTAAATTTGTTAATTAAGGGTGTTTCTTTTGATGTTTGTATCCGAAATTTTTGTCATAGCTTCCTTTTTGAATGTGTAATCCATGGTAAAAATATTAGGATTAATAAAAGGTCATACCCCAAGTTATGAATTTTTGGTTTGTTTCTAAAGATAATTAATTATACTAGCTTTTATTTCATGAAAAATTATGAAAATATTCTAAGATGTTGTTCTTAAGTAGTGTAGCATATCTACAAAATGTCAACCTATGATCAGGTGTAAAATAGCTACAATAAATAAAACTTGATTAATAGATCTATAATAAATAAAAACTTAAGGTTTTTCAAGGTGACTAGCTAGTTATTTAAATAAAAATGTTAAGTAGTCAACCATGTTACTTCTTGTAGTTAGCTAAGTGTTTGGGGTAGATAACCCTGTTATCTAATGTAACTCAGTAAATTATTTGATACTCGATATATGACTGCCCAGTAAGGGAGTTTGTGTTGTTTGCTGGTGTGTAATGTTGAATGTATTGGATTGCAACTTTATCGTGAAGTAGAATATCAATTTATGCTTTTCCTAAAATGCATCATTTTGATCACATATAGACTCGACGTTTCTCGCTGACGGTGACTATCAGATCCTCCCAGAACCTGAAGTGGAAATCTCTGAAGACGCCGGGAACATCACTGAGGAATTAACTGAAGCTCCGAAACCGAGTTCGGAAGGATTTATTAATACCTCTGACCCCAGCCCCACCAGTGAAGGCAAGCCCCGGACACAAACCTACTACTTTATTTACACTGCAATCTATCTTTATATATATATATACTTGTGCATTACGTTCTTAGGAGTTGTCTGGAAACCGTAGATGCATCTACCTAGTAACCAATGTACTGAATACTAGAAACTGAGTCCGACTAGTGCTATGCTAATAGGACCGGTAGAAGTCGAGTGATTTCCTGTCACTCGCGCGATATAGGAATTGATTGATTACAATTCTGCAATCACTATAAGGATGACGGACGGGGTTATAAGTAGCATCTTGGGAAGAAAGGATACCCCATCTGTGTTAATGAATTTGGTTAAGGTCGCAGTGTGTGGTAGTGGCAGTTAAGCGTTTGAAAGTACTAGCCACATGCCGCGAAATATAGTAAGCGGTAAGCCTAGTAACCAATCGGCCCGGCAAGTGGACTCGTCCCCCACCACTCGACTTTTATTTTATGTTTACACGCACCGACTGTGGGAGAACATTCTGCAGAGCAGACGGAAATACGGTCATGTAGTCGCGCTACAGACGTATGTCCTGCACATTGGATGTGCGTATGGTCCTACAGTCGCTTGTGGTGGCTTTGTTCCACGACCCGGAAAGAAAGGCAAACGGTTGCTTCGGAACGACCTATTGGTGTTCCAAGCGTGTGAGTTAGGTTTACCTTGCAAGGGTTGAAATTCGATTCAGAATCGTCCGCTTCTCACGAAGATTGAGACTGCTTAACTCTTTTGCCACATAGAGTAACAAGAGCAATGTTGTTCATAAGTAATGCTGATGTATGCTTTAAAGACTCTACCTTGCTTGAGTAGCTATAGGTGCTTACCTAGAATGGTTAAAAGAACTAGAACTTGAAAGCTAAAATATAAAATAAGGACCTACTCTTTGTTGCTTTTCAGCAAAAGCGAAACCTTGAACCTTTTGCAAAGCCTGCATGGTCTAGTTATGGGCTAAGTATACCCAATACCGGGTAAGTCTTGCTGAGTATTAGAGTACTCAGCCTTACTATATGTGTTATTTCAGGTAATATCTCTGAAGACCCTACTTACCCCATGCCTTGGCCTTATGCTTTGCCTGATGGTTGGTCCGTGGAGTGGGACCCGTCCCCGGTCAACCCTGATCATAACGTGTGATGTTATGCCATGGCTTAGCATGACGTCCTTATTGGCGACGAGTATAGTTATCGTACTTTAAATTCCGCTGCTAGAACTTGAACTTTACAACTGGTTTGTAATAATGACTCCTAGTTTGAACCTTTGCTGTTTCTGCAAACTTTGTAATAACTCTGCTAAGTGAGGAACGTTGTACTACTTGTGGAAACTTTTGTAAAATAACCTTCCTGTGATGTAAAATATGAGGGTGACTGTATCTCTGGACTCACTTTCGTGTGAGGTAACCTTATTTGATCCTGTGTATCGGTGGTTTATCGGGACGTTACCCGACAGGCCAAGGGGTTATACCGTTTGAAGCACGTTGAAGCCCTCGGGAATGGACTCGCGTACTTGAGCCGGTATAATTCAGGTTGGTTCTGCCACAGCTGGTATCAGAGCTATACGGTTACTCTGGAGATACATTTTACCTTAAAAATGCTTTCAGTATAAAAGTTTGACTAACAAAATGTTTGGCAAAGCCGCGTTGGATTCGTTAAGGATTGTGCTTAGTATGTAAAGCCCTAGGGTGATATTTAAGGGAATTAGAGGTGGCTATAATATGTATATATAACCCTAACTACCAGCATTACTTTTCTGTCAAAACTTAAATTCATGCACAACCCAACTTTACATTCTGTAACGACATCTTCGATGTAAAGGTAAGAAGGTAAGGATCCTCAGCTAACTGGGGAGTTAGCCTTCCCGTCGGTGATGTGAACCGAACGCTGTTTCTCAAGCAGTGGCCTACTTGAGATGCTGCCAATATATCAACTTAGGCTGATGATATTGGGAGTAAATGGTTAGGTGTAGGGTATGAATAGCAATACCCCCGCATTTTGTGGTATTCTGTGAATACGTTGTTCCGATAACGTATGTTAACGTCGTCTGTACGGCGGTAATCGTACAGATGCTGTTTCTATAGTAAACAATAATGATTGGGGGATGCTTTCATGAGTACTGGCATGAAAGGTTCATATATATTGTGATTTTTCTGCAGGTACACTAACCACGATTAAATAGGTTAAGACGAATAGGGATATTCAATTAGTTATTATAGGGAGAGACGAATATATTGTGCCACCGGAATTAATCGCATAAGTCCAAGTATTCTTGGCAATTGTTTTGAATGTGAGGACGCGTAGCACGTGCATGCATATCCCTTGATTTGATTGAATAAGTGATATGGCTTGATGATTTAAGGATCTCTAGAGTGTGTTAGTAACTAGTATAATTTTTGAAATGGTTATGTTTGACAGCCTTAAGGTTAATGCTGTTACCCTTACCGCTTTATTCTCAAGATCTAGAACAATCTCTTGATCTTCAGATTCTGTTGTTATCAGGATAAGTACTCTTGTTTCTTTTACCCTGTGAGGATAGCTGCATTCCAATCAATCTATCCATCTAACTCACATTTTGTCCGCAGTCTTCTCAAGGAGTATGGCTGAAAACTTGTAATCTCACCATTTGAATCCTTGTTTCAGATGGCCGAGCTTCCAAGGTTCTTTTGGGATTCCGCAGGACATGCTCATACCAATGCCTTGCATTGGGAGGGTTTTCCTCGTCTTTTGTGGGAATCTCTCCAGGTGTTTGGCTACACTGAGCCTCCACCTTATGATGGAGTAGAGTATGATGAAGAAGGTGTTCCTCGTTGCCGGGTGAAAATGACTATTCCTTCACATCCTACCTTAGTTCTGTGGCAGCCTATTGAAGTCAACGTGGTCGGTCATCGCCTCGCCGATACTTTTGAAGCGGCAGCAATAGAAGCGATACTTTTGAAGCGGCAGCAATAGAAGCTATCCACATTTTCTGTGATCAACATCCTGAGGAAGTTGCAGGATATCCTATTGGCTTATTTCCTACAATGGATTCTTGTGACCCAGAATGGACTTTCAGAGTGACATACTGTGACCATTTACTGGGAACTCTGGCTGGAGAGACTCTATGTACTGTAGTTCGATTCATGAGTGCACAGTACCGCTACCAGACGCTTCAGCAGCATGGTGTTTATCGCTTGACCAACATAGCTCAAAGGTATCGTAATTAGGTTGGCCGACAGAATACGCAGATTGAGGCACTCCAAGCTACTATCACTGCCAAGGAAGAAGATATTACTCAGCGCGAAGAAACTATACAGCATCGAGAAGAACAGATTGTTGAGAGTGATGCCCTCATTACTTAGCGTGACACTGTTATTGACTTTCTCCAAGAGCAAGTTCATGAGCTCAACCTTAATTTGGGCCAAGCTATTGACCACATCAACATGCTTCACGAGCAACCAGAGCAACCTATTGCCAATGAACCGGAGGATGATGAAGAAGAAGACCCTGAAGAAGTTGAAGGAGTCTCTGAGATTGACTCTGAGCATGGAGATCCTGTTCTTAGTCCTTACCATTCCTCCTCCGGTAGTCAGTCATCTGTGGGTAACCTCAATGACTTCTAGTCTTGTTGAGTTGACGGCATCCTAGATGTAGATAGTGTGGTAATGGAGTGAGTAGTTAGATGACTTACGAGCCACTTGTTGTAGAATATGTGGCAAAATCTATGTATGGTTTGGTTGGAATAATGTGATGTAATATGGAACAAGTTTCAGTTAGTTATGAGAATCTGAGTTGCTATTTGGATGGTTAAGTAATACTTGTGACTTGGGTTTTTTACCTTGCATTGTTCAACTAAAGCTATATTGGTACTACATGATCTCTGAAATTAGAAGCAAGTATTGGTAAATGCTTATGGATGACTTCTATATTTCAGATGGTTGGCGCTACACGCGGAACCCCGGAAGGATTCAGACCGGATCAAGCTAGTGGTTCACAACAATCACCTCCGCCACCACCAAATCTAGCGGAGGTGATGGCCCGTCAGACTGAACTTCTAAACATGCTAGTGCAGGCCCAGCAACATCAGTTCCGTTCTCCTCAACGTGGACGTGAGGAGCATCCATCAGCTGTATATCAGGATTTCTTCAGTACGCAGCCCCCACTCTTTCATAAGACGGAAGAACCTCTTGATGCAGATGCATGGCTCCGTACCATCGAGTCCAAGTTTGCATTACTTTCCGTCCCATGCTCCGAAGCAAACAAAGCTCTCTTCGCAGCCCAACAGCTTCGTGGTAACGCTCGCATTTGGTGGACAATTACTATGCAATGCAGCCAGATGGACATGTTGTCAATTGGGAAGAATTTAGGACAGCCTTTAGAGCGCACCATATCCTGGAAGGACTCATTGAGCGGAAGCTCAATGAATTTTTGGCACTTACTCAAGGGAACCGCACGGTACTTCAATATGCACGGGCTTTCAATCACCTGTGTCAGTACGCGGGCTATCATGCTGACACGGACACCAAGAAAAGAGATCGCTTCCGTCGTGGATTGAATACTAAGCTAAAGGAGCATTTGAATTTGGTCAGGGCTAACAACTTCAATGAGCTGGTCAACATGGCCATTACCCAAGAAGACTGTATCTCAGCACATCGTGCTGAGAAAAGGCAGAAAGTGTCTACTGGACCCTCGAATGCACAACCTTCGAGGTATCGGTTAGTTCAAAACCCAACATCCCGAGCTCCGCCTAGAAATGCTCCCGCAGGTAGATGGGTTGCTAGGCCTCCTCAGCAGCCCTGCTATAATAGGCCACCAGTGCCTCAACCTCAGCAGCAGCAGCAACGACCAGTTGGTCCAAGGCCGAACCCTCCGCAGTTTAATCAAGGGAATAACATCAATCGATGTTTCAACTGCGGTAGTCCGGCACATTTTGTTAAAGACTACCCCCAACCCAAGAGGACATTCCCTGGACAGGCTTCCAACTCCAACTCCAAGAATAAAGGCAAGGGGCAGGTTATGCAAGTCCATCAAGGAAGGGTGAATTTCACCACTCTATCGGAACTTCCAGAAGGTGCACCAGTAATGACGGGTACATTCACTCTACACCATTACCCTGCTATTATACTTTTGATTCTGGTGCAACCCATAGTTTTATCAGTACAAGGTTTGGGACCAAAATAAATTTGGATTTCTACCCCACAAATGGAACCTATATGATAACAACCCCAGGAGGTAGAATTGTAATAAATCAAATCTGTAGAGATGTACCAATCCAGATGGGTAGCACTTTAATAAGGACAGCCTTAATTGACTTAAATTTAGAAGGGATGGATATTCTCCTAGGCATGGATTGGATGACCAGACATCGGGTATCTTTAGATATCTTCTCACGAGAGGTGGAAATAAATTCTCCTGAATATGGACATATTATCCTTCATCTTCCATCACAGGAATATACCAGTTTTGTGTGTATGCTACAGTAGGAATTAAGCTAGAGATATTCCTGTTGTATGTGAATACCCAGATGTTTTTCCAGACGAGTTACCCGGAATGCGCCGGATAGAGATGTTGAGTTTGTCATAGAGTTACAACCTTGCACGGCCCCTATCTCTAAGAGACCTTATCGTATGCCACCCAATGAACTGGCCGAATTAAAACTTCAACTTCAAGAACTCCTGGATAAGGGTTATATTCGCCCAAGTGCTTCACCTTGGGGATGCCCTGCCCTGTTTGTTAAGAAAAAGGATAACAGTCTGAGGCTATGTGTTGATTATCGTCCCCTCAATGCGGTTACTATCAAGAATAAGTATCCTCTACCCCGCATTGATATCCTGTTTGATCAGTTAGCCGGAGCCAAGATATTTTCCAAGATTGACCTTCGCTCCGGATATCATCAAATAAAGATTAGACCAAGTGATATTCCGAAAACCGCTTTCTCCACCAGATATGGACTCTATGAATATCTGGTTATGTCCTTTGGTCTTACCAATGCACCGGCATATTTCATGTATTCATGAACTCTGTTTTCATGCCGGAACTTGATAAATTCATCGTAGTTTTTATCGACGATATTCTGATCTATTCCAAAACTCTTGAAGATCATGTTAAACATCTTCATGCTGTTCTTCAACGTCTACGAGATCAATCTATATGCCAAATTCTCTAAATGCGAATTCTGGCTAGATACCGTCAAATTTTTGGGTCATACCATCTCTAAGGACGGTATATCTGTTGATCCGAGTAAGGTTCAAGAAGTGATGGATTGGAAACCCCTACTTTGATCCATCAGATCCGCAGTTTTCTTGGTCTTGCTGGCTACTACCGTCGTTTTATCCTAGATTTCTCTCGAATAGCCAAGCCCCATGACAGAGTTGTTGAAAGAAAGGAGTTAAATTTTCCTGGAATGAGAAATGTGAAGAAGCTTTCCATACTTTAAGAGCACACCTTACCACTGCTTCAGTCTTAGCTCAGCCAGATACATCAAGACCTTTTGATGTTTATTGTGATGCATCAGGCACCGGACTAGGGTGTGTACTTATGCAGGATAACCGTGTGATTGCATATGCCTCTAGAGCACTTCGGACACATGAGCAGAATTATCCAACTCATGACCTTGAGCTTGCAGCCGTAATACATGCACTTAAACTTTGGAGACACCATCTTATGGGTACTAAGTGCAATATTTATACGGATCATAAGAGCTTAAAGTATATCTTTACACAAGTAGATTTGAACATGAGGCAGAGACGTTGGTTAAAACTTATAAAGGATTATGATCTTGAAGTACATTACATCCCGGCAAAGCCAATGTAGTTGCGGATGCACTTAGCCGCAAGTCACATTGTCATTGTTTATCAGTAGAAGTTTTTTAGCAATACTCTTTGCTGGGAAATGAGGAAGCTTAACCTGGAAATCGTTCCTCAAGGCAGTCTGAACCATATAGCAGTTAAGCCTATACTCCAGGATGGTATTGTGACGGCACAACAACACGATAAGGGAGTTAAAATGATCAAGCAACAATTAGCCCAAGGAGAAGAGAAGTATAAATGCTTCCAAGAGGATTCTAAAGGTTCTATGGTTTAAGGGACGTATAGTTGTACCCAAGAACCATCAGCTTTCGCAAGCAAATAATGGATGAAGCACATCTATCTAAATTTGCCATGCACCCTGGCAGTACGAAAATGTACCAAGATTTGAAACGGAATTTTTGGTGGACTCGCATGAGAAGAGAAATAGCAAAATACGTTTCTCAGTGTGATATTTGCCAGAGAGTTAAGGCCAGTCATTTAAGGACTTCTGGTACACTACAGCCTTTGTCTATTCCTTCTTGGAAATGGGATATCAGTATGGACTTTATCGTAGGTTTACCCAATACTTCTCAAAGGCATGATTCTATTTGGGTAATTGTGGATAGGTTAACCAAGACGCTCATTT